>NW_025533992.1:172500-222500 GCF_020615455.1 Coregonus clupeaformis | reverse complement strand
GGAGGTTAGAGAGAGAGAGAGGGAGAGGAGGTTAGAGAGAGAGAGAGAGTTAGGGGAGAGGAGGTTAGAGAGAGAGGGAGAGGAGGTTAGAGAGAGAGGAGAGGGAGGTTAGAGAGAGAGGGAGAGGAGGTTAGAGAGAGAGAGAGGAGAGGAGGTTAGAGAGAGAGAGGGAGAGGAGGTTAGAGAGAGAGGGAGAGGAGGTTAGAGAGAGAGAGGGGGAGAGGAGGTTAGAGAGAGAGGGAGAGGGGTTAGAGAGAGAGGGGGGGGTTAGAGAGAGAGAGGGAGAGGAGGTTAGAGAGAGAGAGGAGAGGAGGTTAGAGAGAGAGAGGAGAGGAGGTTAGAGAGAGAGAGAGAGAGAGGAGGTTAGAGAGAGAGAGAGGAGGTTAGAGAGAGAGAGATTAGAGAGAGAGAGGAGGTTAGAGAGAGAGGGAGAGGAGGTTAGAGAGAGAGAGGAGAGGAGGTTAGAGAGAGAGGGAGAGGAGGTTAGAGAGAGAGAGAGGAGGTTAGAGAGAGAGAGAGAGAGGAGAGGAGGTTAGAGAGAGAGAGAGTGGGAGAGAGAGGAGAGGAGGTTAGAGAGAGAGAGAGGAGAGGAGGTTAGAGAGAGAGTGGGAGAGGAGGTTAGAGAGAGAGAGAGAGGAGAGGGGGGTCACCTCTCCAAAGAAGTATTTGTTCCGTAGCGGTGCCCGATCTACGGTGTGTTCCCGGTAAAGCCCCGCTTCTCCATTAGCGACCACCTCATTTATCTTCCCCTCAATGACATCACAGTCCTCCTTTGAGAAGACCTCTACCTGGACAATGCCGCTCTGGACACGCTTCGCCTCCTGGAGGGAGAGAGAGAGATGAGGAGAGAAAGTGCAGGGGAAGACAGTAATACTGATTAATACTTTGAATTGGATTTATCTTTAGAGAGGAACTTCAGTGTCAACAGCAGGTACAGGGTCAAAGGTCATCATACCTGCTCACGAGACTCCACAGGGAGCTCATCCTCGGAGGAATCTCGGTGCTTTCGCTTCCGGCCGTTCCCGTTGCTGCTGCCTCCGTCGGTAACTTTAACTTTTTTGTTTTTGTAACTCTCGTCCTTGTCGGTAACTCTGTTTTTGTTTTTGTAATTGTCCCGGTGAGGCGTCATGGACTTCAGCTTTTCCCTCAGGTCGGAGAAACCGCTGGCTGCCATTTTTTATATAATAAACGGTTAAACTGGAGAGTTGGTTATTTACCGTTATTTAACTTCCATAACTGTCAGTCTGTAGAAGCGAGACCGGGGTCCGGTGACGTGACTGTCCTCACGGTAGTTGGCTACCTCCTGGCAGGCTGTCAAAAGGTTATGTTGTGATGTGGCTGGCTAGGCTAACAACTTAGCAACCAAACTCACTAACTTAAAACGGTTCGTCAACAAAAGTCGATGATTCAAATGGTAATTTTGCTATTTTACGAGTTTAAAAAATGGAATTAACCTAGGTTTAGCTTTGCATTATTCCAGTAACATTCTTTGCTAGCTTCATGAACCGACAGGCTAGATAGTTAGCGTGGCTAACGTTAGCTAGCTAGTTGATTAGCAACCCGTTAGCCGATACGGGGTGTCGAATTCGTTGACACGAAACGCAACGGGCATTTCTCGTGACTAGGCAATGTTGCAAATCGGTAAATATGTTCTTACGGTTTGTCCACGTACGAGGTATGACTTTGGCGGAAGCTTTTACGCCGTTATTACATGAGAAATATGCTGAGAAAACAAACTCGTGTAACATCGCCACCAGGACCACGCATTTCCA
Organism: Coregonus clupeaformis; assembly: GCF_020615455.1. Classification (NCBI taxonomy): domain Eukaryota; kingdom Metazoa; phylum Chordata; class Actinopteri; order Salmoniformes; family Salmonidae; genus Coregonus; species Coregonus clupeaformis. The sequence continues at coordinate 220,728 of NW_025533992.1, read as the reverse complement.
GAACTCTGACCGGGCTGAAACAACTACAGACTCGGATTTCTTCTTCTCTGGAATTTGGTTTGGCGGATCGCATCCAACTGTTAAGTGAATACACCGCCACCTACTGTGCTGGAGTGTGAGGGCTAGTCACGGCCGACCTACATTATTAATAATAATATGCCATTTAGCAAGACGCTTTTATCCAAACCGACTTACAGGTCATGCGTGCATACATTTTTTACGTATTGGGTGATCCCGGGGATCGAACACACTACCCTGGCGTTACAAGCGCCGCGCTCTACCAATTGAGCTACAGAGGACCACGATTCATTCAATTCTCTTCATTAAGTCTTGTTCCTCTAAGAAAAGTGAAATTTAGCCCTAGACACCACCACCTACACTCATTTAAAAACCCACTACCCCATTCCACTGCTTTAAACCTATCTTCTCCTGCACCATGCCAACGGCCTGGATGAGTACACCACCCCTCGACACACCCTGTAACTCTTCTGAAGTCAGATTTCGTATACCCAGATACATCTCTGCAGCCTGCCACCACAGCATCTATTTTCTGTGATTTACATTCCATTTATTTGGTACAGTTTATAACCGTCTCTATGAACGCTAAGAAGCCAACCTTACCGAAGCATTAAAATCACTCGTTGGCCTAATCCCTCTGCGCTGGCACAGATCTACTACTCACTGGGATCCTCTCAGGATCCCCTCACCCTTGACCCTTGACCCCCCCATCCTCCTCTACTCTCTTCACTGCCTCAGCATACGACACCTTCTGCCCTACTCTGACTCTGGCCACCACAACCTGCCTCTCTCGCACCGGAGACTTCCGATCCCCAGCAACATCTCCCCTACAGTTAACACATCTCCCCTACAGTTAACACATCACCCCTACAGTTAACACACACTAACATCACCCCCTACAGTTAACACACACTAACATCACCCCTACAGTTAACACACACTAACATCACCCCTACAGTTAACACACACTAACATCACCCCTACAGTTAACACACACTAACATCACCCCTACAGTTAACACACACTAACATCACCCCTACAGTTAACACACACTAACATCACCCCTACAGTTAACACACACTAACATCACCCCTACAGTTAACACACACTAACATCACCCCTACAGTTAACACACACTAACATCACCCCTACAGTTAACACACACTAACATCACCCCCTACAGTTAACACACACTAACATCACCCCTACAGTTAACACACACTAACATCACCCCTACAGTTAACACACACTAACATCACCCCCTACAGTTAACACACACTAACATCACCCCTACAGTTAACACACACTAACATCACCCCTACAGTTAACACACACTAACATCACCCCTACAGTTAACACACACTAACATCACCCCTACAGTTAACACACACTAACATCACCCCTACAGTTAACACACACTAACATCACCCCTACAGTTAACACACACTAACATCACCCCTACAGTTAACACACACTAACATCACCCCTACAGTTAACACACACTAACATCACCCCTACAGTTAACACACACCTAACATCACCCCTACAGTTAACACACACTAACATCACCCCTACAGTTAACACACACTAACATCACCCCTACAGTTAACACACACTAACATCACCCCCTACAGTTAACACACACTAACATCACCCCTACAGTTAACACACACTAACATCACCCCTACAGTTAACACACACTAACATCACCCCTACAGTTAACACACACTAACATCACCCCTACAGTTAACACACACTAACATCACCCCTACAGTTAACACACACTAACATCACCCCTACAGTCAACACACACTAACATCACCCCTACAGTTAACACACACTAACATCACCCCTACAGTTAACACACACTAACATCACCCCAACAGTTAACACACACTAACATCACCCCTACAGTTAACACATCACTAACATCACCCCTACAGTTAACACACACTAACATCACCCCTACAGTTAACACACACTAACATCACCCCTACAGTCAACACACACTAACATCACCCCTACAGTTAACACACACTAACATCACCCCTACAGTTAACACACACTAACATCACCCCTACAGTTAACACACACTAACATCACCCCTACAGTCAACACACACTAACATCACCCCTACAGTTAACACACACTAACATCACCCCTACAGTTAACACACACTAACATCACCCCTACAGTTAACACACACTAACATCACCCCTACAGTCAACACACACTAACATCACCCCTACAGTTAACACACACTAACATCACCCCTACAGTTAACACACACTAACATCACCCCTACAGTTAACACACACTAACATCACCCCCTACAGTCAACACACACTAACATCACCCCTACAGTCAACACACACTAACATCACCCCTACAGTTAACACACACTAACATCACCCCCTACAGTTAAACACACACTAACATCACCCCTACAGTCAACACACACTAACATCACCCCTACAGTTAACACACACTAACATCACCCCTACAGTTAACACACACTAACATCACCCCTACAGTTAACACACACTAACATCACCCCTACAGTCAACACACACTAACATCACCCCTACAGTTAACACACACTAACATCACCCCTACAGTCAACACACACTAACATCACCCCCTACAGTTAACACACACTAACATCACCCCTACAGTTAACACACACTAACATCACCCCTACAGTTAACACACACTAACATCACCCCTACAGTTAACACACACTAACATCACCCCTACAGTTAACACACACTAACATCACCCCTACAGTTAACACACACTAACATCACCCCTACAGTTAACACACACTAACATCACCCCTACAGTTAACACACACTAACATCACCCCTACAGTTAACACACACTAACATCACCCCTACAGTTAACACACACTAACATCACCCCTACAGTTAACACACACTAACATCACCCCTACAGTTAACACACACTAACATCACCCCTACAGTTAAAACACACTAACATCACCCCTACAGTTAACACACACTAACATCACCCCTACAGTTAACACACACTAACATCACCCCTACAGTTAACACACACTAACATCACCCCTACAGTTAACACACACTAACATCACCCCTACAGTTAACACACACTAACATCACCCCTACAGTTAACACACACTAACATCACCCCTACAGTTAACACACACTAACATCACCCCTACAGTTAACACATCACCAAACTCTACAGTTAACACACACTAACATCACCCCTACAGTTAAAACACACTAACATCACCCCTACAGTTAACACACACTAACATCACCCCTACAGTTAAAACACACACAATTTTATCCACCGAAACTACAGACTAGCCAATGGGAGACTAGAGAGCGTAAAAGTTGTATTCTGATTGGTTAGATATTGGAAAATATGGGTTCCCCTCCCATCAAATTTCTAGCCGGATCATTGGCTAAGAAGTGGTGGACTGTGGGAGAATCTCAATTATTTTTGCTCTACACCTCTTTCGACTCCTGCCAGGCAAATTACCTTTACAGAGCTTTCAAGAAAACTGAAAAAAACGAGGTAAAATCATGACGTCAGTGATCTTCAGGTCGGAAAAGTCGAAGCTCTAGAAAGATGCCAGAGTTTTCGTCTTGGAATTCCAAGTTGGATGACCGTTCAAAACGATTTTTCCCAGTCTGAGCTCTGTTTTTTTCAGAGTTCCGAGTTGTCTTGAACCCACTGAAGTCTTCTGAATTCCCAGTTGTTTTGAACCCACTGAAGTCTTCCGAATTCCAAGTTGTTTTGAACCCACTGAAGTCTTCTGAATTCCCAGTTGTCTTGAACCCACTGAAGTCTTCCGAATTCCCGTTTGTCTTGAACCCACTGAAGTCTTCCGAATTCCCAGTTGTCTTGAACCCACTGAAGTCTTCCGAATTCCCAGTTGTCTTGAACCCACTGAAGTCTTCCGAATTCCCGTTTGTCTTGAACCCACTGAAGTCTTCCGAATTCCCAGTTGTCTTGAACCCACTGAAGTCTTCCGAATTCCCAGTTGTCTTGAACCCACTGAAGTCTTCCGAATTCCCAGTTATCTTGAACCCACTGAAGTCTTCCGAATTCCCAGTTGTCTTGAACCCACTGAAGTCTTCCGAATTCCCAGTTGTCTTGAACGCGGCATACATGCACTTGTATGATGACCACAAGCACATCATCAGGCAAATTACGTTCACAGAGGAATCCCAAAATACATGTGTAAAGTGGTAAAAACTAACGTAGCTAGTCGTGGTGACATTTTATAGATCAAAGTATAAGTAGGGTATAATTTTTTTATGTGAGAAAACAACAGCTTACACTTTATATAACATGACTACTAGATACACTTTATATAACATGACTACTAGATACACTTTATATAACACGACTACTAGATACACTTTATATAACATGACTACTAGATACACTTTATATAACATGACTACTAGATACACTTTATATAACATGACTACTAGATACACTTTATATAACATGACTACTAGATACACTATATATAGCATGACTACTAGATACACTTTATATAACACGACTACTAGATACACTTTATATAACACGACTACTAGATACACTTTATATAACACGACTACTAGATACACTTTATATAACACGACTACTAGATACACTTTATATAACATGACTACTAGATACACTTTATATATCACGACTACTAGATACACTTTATATAATACGACTACTAGATACACTTTATATAACATGACTACTAGATACACTTTATATAACACGACTACTAGATACACTTTATATAACACGACTACTAGATACACTTTATATAACACGACTACTAGATACACTTTATATAACACGACTACTAGATACACTTTATATAACATGACTACTAGATACACTTTATATAACACGACTACTAGATACACTTTATATAACACGACTACTAGATACACTTTATATAACATGACTACTAGATACACTTTATATAGCATGTGCGTGATTAGGTAGTACTGTTTCTCTTCAGTTTTCATGTCCTGAATAAACATCTAATGTTCAATGTGTTTCCATCCCATTTTCAACTCTACCGATAGTTTTGTCACAAAAACAAAAGAATATAATAAGAATATTTTTTTATTTGTCAAACAGCATCGATCACTCACGTCACCAGAATTAGACCCTCTGCATTTATTCAAAAGCAGCATCAAGATCACCGTGGCACTTTCACCAACCCTGTGAAGTTCATCGTAACTTATCTAATCTGTAGCCTAAATAAACTCTATGGTTTCACCAACCCTGTGAAGTTCATCGTAACTTATCTAATCTGTAGCCTAAATAAACTCTATGGTTTCACCAACCCTGTGAAGTTCATCGTAACTTATCTAATCTGTAGCCTAAATAAACTCTATGGTTTCACCAACCCTGTGAAGTTCATCGTAACTTATCTAATCTGCAGCCTAAATAAACTCTATGGTTTCACCAACCCTGTGAAGTTCATCGTAACTTATCTAATCTGCAGCCTAAATAAACTCTATGGTTTCACCAACCCTGTGAAGTTCATCGTAACTTATCTAATCTGTAGCCTAAATAAACTCTATGGTTTCACCAACCCTGTGAAGTTCATCGTAACTTATCTAATCTGCAGCCTAAATAAACTCTATGGTTTCACCAACCCTGTGAAGTTCATCGTAACTTATCTAATCTGTAGCCTAAATAAACTCTATGGTTTCACCAACCCTGTGAAGTTCATCGTAACTTATCTAATCTGTAGCCTAAATAAACTCTATGGTTTCACCAACCCTGTGAAGTTCATCGTAACTTATCTAATCTGCAGCCTAAATAAACTCTATGGTTTCACCAACCCTGTGAAGTTCATCGTAACTTATCTAATCTGTAGCCTAAATAAACTCTATGGTTTCACCAACCCTGTGAAGTTCATCGTAACTTATCTAATCTGCAGCCTAAATAAACTCTATGGTTTCACCAACCCTGTGAAGTTCATCGTAACTTATCTAATCTGTAGCCTAAATAAACTCTATGGTTTCACCAACCCTGTGAAGTTCATCGTAACTTATCTAATCTGCAGCCTAAATAAACTCTATGGTTTCACCAACCCTGTGAAGTTCATCGTAACTTATCTAATCTGCAGCCTAAATAAACTCTATGGTTTCACCAACCCTGTGAAGTTCATCGTAACTTATCTAATCTGTAGCCTAAATAAACTCTATGGTTTCACCAACCCTGTGAAGTTCATCGTAACTTATCTAATCTGTAGCCTAAATAAACTCTATGGTTTCACCAACCCTGTGAAGTTCATCGTAACTTATCTAATCTGTAGCCTAAATAAACTCTATGGTTTCACCAACCCTGTGAAGTTCATCGTAACTTATCTAATCTGTAGCCTAAATAAACTCTATGGTTTCACCAACCCTGTGAAGTTCATCGTAACTTATCTAATCTGTAGCCTAAATAAACTCTATGGTTTCACCAACCCTGTGAAGTTCATCGTAACTTATCTAATCTGCAGCCTAAATAAACTCTATGGTTTCACCAACCCTGTGAAGTTCATCGTAACTTATCTAATCTGTAGCCTAAATAAACTCTATGGTTTCACCAACCCTGTGAAGTTCATCGTAACTTATCTAATCTGCAGCCTAAATAAACTCTATGGTTTCACCAACCCTGTGAAGTTCATCGTAACTTATCTAATCTGCAGCCTAAATAAACTCTATGGTTTCACCAACCCTGTGAAGTTCATCGTAACTTATCTAATCTGCAGCCTAAATAAACTCTATGGTTTCACCAACCCTGTGAAGTTCATCGTAACTTATCTAATCTGCAGCCTAAATAAACTCTATGGTTTCACCAACCCTGTGAAGTTCATCGTAACTTATCTAATCTGTAGCCTAAATAAACTCTATGGTTTCACCAACCCTGTGAAGTTCATCGTAACTTATCTAATCTGCAGCCTAAATAAACTCTATGGTTTCACCAACCCTGTGAAGTTCATCGTAACTTATCTAATCTGTAGCCTAAATAAACTCTATGGTTTCACCAACCCTGTGAAGTTCATCGTAACTTATCTAATCTGCAGCCTAAATAAACTCTATGGTTTCACCAACCCTGTGAAGTTCATCGTAACTTATCTAATCTGCAGCCTAAATAAACTCTATGGTTTCACCAACCCTGTGAAGTTCATCGTAACTTATCTAATCTGTAGCCTAAATAAACTCTATGGTTTCACCAACCCTGTGAAGTTCATCGTAACTTATCTAATCTGCAGCCTAAATAAACTCTATGGTTTCACCAACCCTGTGAAGTTCATCGTAACTTATCTAATCTGTAGCCTAAATAAACTGTATGGTTTCACCAACCCTGTGAAGTTCATCGTAACTTATCTAATCTGCAGCCTAAATAAACTCTATGGTTTCACCAACCCTGTGAAGTTCATCGTAACTTATCTAATCTGTAGCCTAAATAAACTCTATGGTTTCACCAACCCTGTGAAGTTCATCGTAACTTATCTCAATCTGCAGCCTAAATAAACTCTATGGTTTCACCAACCCTGTGAAGTTCATCGTAACTTATCTAATCTGCAGCCTAAATAAACTCTATGGTTTCACCAACCCTGTGAAGTTCATCGTAACTTATCTAATCTGCAGCCTAAATAAACTCTATGGTTTCACCAACCCTGTGAAGTTCATCGTAACTTATCTAATCTGCAGCCTAAATAAACTCTATGGTTTCACCAACCCTGTGAAGTTCATCGTAACTTATCTAATCTGCAGCCTAAATAAACTCTATGGTTTCACCAACCCTGTGAAGTTCATCGTAACTTATCTAATCTGCAGCCTAAATAAACTCTATGGTTTCACCAACCCTGTGAAGTTCATCGTAACTTATCTAATCTGTAGCCTAAATAAACTCTATGGTTTCACCAACCCTGTGAAGTTCATCGTAACTTATCTAATCTGCAGCCTAAATAAACTCTATGGTTTCACCAACCCTGTGAAGTTCATCGTAACTTATCTAATCTGCAGCCTAAATAAACTCTATGGTTTCACCAACCCTGTGAAGTTCATCGTAACTTATCTAATCTGCAGCCTAAATAAACTCTATGGTTTCACCAACCCTGTGAAGTTCATCGTAACTTATCTAATCTGCAGCCTAAATAAACTCTATGGTTTCACCAACCCTGTGAAGTTCATCGTAACTTATCTAATCTGTAGCCTAAATAAACTCTATGGTTTCACCAACCCTGTGAAGTTCATCGTAACTTATCTAATCTGCAGCCTAAATAAACTCTATGGTTTCACCAACCCTGTGAAGTTCATCGTAACTTATCTAATCTGCAGCCTAAATAAACTCTATGGTTTCACCAACCCTGTGAAGTTCATCGTAACTTATCTAATCTGCAGCCTAAATAAACTCTATGGTTTCACCAACCCTGTGAAGTTCATCGTAACTTATCTAATCTGCAGCCTAAATAAACTCTATGGTTTCACCAACCCTGTGAAGTTCATCGTAACTTATCTAATCTGTAGCCTAAATAAACTCTATGGTTTCACCAACCCTGTGAAGTTCATCGTAACTTATCTAATCTGCAGCCTAAATAAACTCTATGGTTTCACCAACCCTGTGAAGTTCATCGTAACTTATCTAATCTGCAGCCTAAATAAACTCTATGGTTTCACCAACCCTGTGAAGTTCATCGTAACTTATCTAATCTGCAGCCTAAATAAACTCTATGGTTTCACCAACCCTGTGAGTTCATCGTAACTTATCTAATCTGTAGCCTAAATAAACTCTATGGTTTCACCAACCCTGTGAAGTTCATCGTAACTTATCTAATCTGCAGCCTAAATAAACTCTATGGTTTCACCAACCCTGTGAAGTTCATCGTAACTTATCTAATCTGTAGCCTAAATAAACTCTATGGTTTCACCAACCCTGTGAAGTTCATCGCAACTTATCTAATCTGTAGCCTAAATAAACTCTATGGTTTCACCAACCTGTAGTTCATCGTAACTTACTCTAATCTGTAGCCTAAATAAACTCTATGGTTTCACCAACCCTGTGAAGTTCATCGTAACTTATCTAATCTGCACCTAAATAAACTCTATGGTTTCACCACCCTGTGAAGTTCATCGTAACTTATCTAATCTGCAGCCTAAATAAACTCTATGGTTTCACCAACCCTGTGAAGTTCTCGTAACTTATCTAATCTCAGCCTAAATAAACTCTATGGTTTCACCAACCCTGTGAAGTTCATCTAACTTATCTAATCTGCAGCCTAAATAAACTCTATGGTTTCACCAACCCTGTGAAGTTCATCGTAACTTATCTAATCTGCAGCCTAAATAAACTCTATGGTTTCCTGAGTGTTGGTGGGAGGACCACACAACATGTCATCGCTTGACTCTCAACTTTACTTCCATATGATGGTTATTATAGCAATATTTTAGCAAAACGGCGTTTCCACCGCCCTTTTTCTCTGAGAATTTATTTTACCGACACAAAAAACATCCCACCGCGTCGAACGACAAAATGATCTGTCGGCATTTTATACAATTGTAACGAAACGTCCTGTTTCCATCACAATACACATATTTTATTTGATGTGATGCACTTTACTCGCGTAAAAACTGCGGTTGGAAACATGGTTTAGAGATGTGAATAAAAAGGCATGGAAAGTCACATCAATTTCTAAAGTCAGTCTAAACAGGCGGCGTGAAAGTCAACGCTAGTGGTTAAAATGTGAACACGTAGGAGATATAGGTGTTCTCCTGGTTGGAAACTGACTGGGGAAATGATGACTATCTCTTATTGGCAAATCTTAAATGTTTTAAAAACGTTTTAAAGTTTTAAACACTGACGTTTAGGTTGTAAACATGTCACATGTTTCATGCTTTTACAGTGTGTGTGTGTGTGTGTCAGTGTTATAGTACAGTGATCTCGCTGGGTGAGTCTCTTCTCCCGGAGAGACAGACAGACAGTGTGTTATCTCGCGATCTCGCTGGGTGAGTCTCTTCTCCCGGAGAGACACGACAGTGTGTTATAGCACAGTGATCTGCTGGGTAGCAGGGTGAGTCTCTTCTCCCGGAGAGACAGACAGACAGTGTGTTATAGCACAGTGATCTCGCTGGGTGGCAGGGTGAGTCTCTTCTCCCGGAGAGACAGACAGACAGTGTGTTATAGTACAGTGATCTCCCTGGGTGGCAGGGTGAGTCTCTTCTCCCGGAGAGACAGACAGACAGTGTGTTATAGCACAGTGATCTCGCTGGGTGAGTCTCTTCTCCCGGAGAGACAGACAGACAGTGTGTTATTGCACAGTGATCTCGCTGGGTGTCTCTTCTCCCGGAGGGACACAGACAGTGTGTTATAGCACAGTGATCTCGCTGGGTGAGTCTCTTCTCCCGGAGAGACAGACAGACAGTGTGTTATAGCACAGTGATCTCGCTGGGTGAGTCTCTTCTCCCGGAGAGACAGACAGACAGTGTGTTATAGCACAGTGATCTCGCTGGGTAGCAGGGTGAGTCTCTTCTCCCGGAGAGACAGGCAGACAGTGTGTTATAGCACAGTGATCTCGCTGGGTGGCAGGGTGAGTCTCTTCTCCCGGAGAGACGGCAGACAGTGTGTTATAGCGCAGTGATCTCGCTGGGTGGCAGGGTGAGTCTCTTCTCCCGGAGAGACAGCATGTTCTCCACGTGCACGGCAATCCCTACCAGCTCCAACCCTACACACACACACACACGCACACACACACACACACACACACACACACCAGGGCACACACACACACACGCACACAAACACATGCATAACATGACATAGTTACAATGTGTGTGTGTGTAGGTGTGTATACATGTGTCCATGTGTGTGTGTGTGTTTACGGTGTGTGTGTGTTGATGTGTCTGTGTTCCTGTCCAACTGTATCTGGGTACCATGTGTCTGTGTTCCTTCCACTGTATCTGGGTACCATGTGTCTGTGTTCCTGTCCCTGTATCTGGGTACCATGTGTCTGTGTTCCTGTCCAGCTGTATCTGTGACATGTGTCTGTGTTCCTGTCCAGCTGTATCTGTTACCATGTGTCTGTGTTCCTGTCCACTGTATCTGGGTGACCATGTGTCTGTGTTCCTGTCCACTGTATCTGGGTGACCATGTGTCTGTGTTCCTGTCCAGCTGTATCTGGGTGACCATGTGTCTGTGTTCCTGTCCAGCTGTATCTGGGTGACCATGTGTCTGTGTTCCTGTCCAGCTGTATCTGGGTGACCATGTGTGTTCCTGTCCAGCTGTATCTGGGTGACCATGTGTCTGTGTTCCTGTCCACTGTATCTGGGTGACCTGTTCTTGTTCCTGTCCAGCTTATCTGGGTGACCATGTGTCTGTGTTCCTGTCCAGCTGTATCTGGGTGACCATGTGTCTGTGTTCCTGTCCAGCTGTATCTGGGTGACCATGTGTCTGTGTTCCTGTCCAGCTGTATCTGGGTGACCATGTGTCTGTGTTCCTGTCCAGCTGTATCTGGGTGACCATGTGTCTGTGTTCCTGTCCAGCTGTATCTGGGTGACCATGTGTCTGTGTTCCTGTCCAGCTGTATCTGTGTGACCATGTGTCTGTGTTCCTGTCCAGCTGTATCTGTGTGACCATGTGTCTGTGTTCCTGTCCAGCTGTATCTGGGTGACCATGTGTCTGTGTTCCTGTCCATTATCTGGGTGACCATGTGTCTGTGTTCCTGTCCAGCTGTATCTGTTACCATTGTCTGTGTTCCTGTCCACTGTATCTGTGTGACCATGTGTCTGTGTTCCTGTCCAGCTGTATCTGTTGACCATGTGTCTGTGTTCCTGTCCAGCTGTATCTGGGTGACCATGTGTCTGTGTTCCTGTCCAGCTGTATCTGGGTGACCATGTGTCTGTGTTCCTGTCCAGCTGTATCTGGGTGACCATGTGTCTGTGTTCCTGTCCAGCTGTATCTGGGTGACCATGTGTCTGTGTTCCTGTCCAGCTTATCTGGGTACCATGTGTCTGTGTTCCTGTCCAGCTGTATCAGGGTACCATGTTCTGTGTTCCTGTCCAGCTGTATCTGGGTGACCATGTGTCTGTGTTCCTGTCCAGCTGTATCTGGGTGACCATGTGTCTGTGTTCCTGTCCAGCTGTATCTGGGTGACCATGTGTCTGTGTTCCTGTCCAGCTGTATCTGGGTGACCATGTGTCTGTGTTCCTGTCCAGCTGTATCTGGGTGACCATGTGTCTGTGTTCCTGTCCAGCTGTATCTGGGTACCATGTGTCTGTGTTCCTGACCACTTATCTGGTGACCATGTGTGTGTTCCTGTCCAGCTGTATCTGTGTGACCGTGTTTGTACCTGGTCCAGCTGTATCTGTGTACTCTGTGAGTGGTCAGGTCTCCAGAGTGAGTCTACGTCGGGAGTAACTGGCCCCGGCCGAGGGCCTCTGGGTGCGGGTGGCTCACTCCGCCAACCACTGTCTGCAGCTCCTGCACCACAGGGACCAACTTACGTTACTACTATTATCTGCACCAGGGGGGTGAGCAAGTGTGGGCGGGACTTAGTGGGCGGAGTGGGCGGGACTTGGTGAGCAGAGTGGGTGGGACTTAGTGAGCGCTGGGCGGGACTTAGTGAGCAGAGTGGGCGGACTTGTGGTAGAGTGGCGGACTTAGTGAGTGGTGGGCGGGACTTGTGGCGTGTGGCTGGGACTTTAGCGGTTTGCGCATTTGTTGAGTGGGCGGCTTAGTGAGCAGAGTGGGCGGGACTTAGTGAGCAGGGTGGGTGGACTTGTGAGTGGTGTGGGTGGACTTTTAGGAGTGGGCGGGACTTGTGAGCTGAGTGGGTGGGACTTGTGAGCTGCGTGGGCGGGACTTGTGAGCGGGTGGTGGGACTTGTGAGCAGTGTGGGCGGGACTTTGAGTGAGTGGGCGGGACTTAGTGAGCAGAGTGGGTGGGACTTGTGACAGCGTGGTCGGACTTTGTTGTGGTTGCTTAGTGATGTTGCGGGTCTTACGTGAGTGTCCTTGTTGAGAAAGTGCAGTCCATCTTGATTGACAGCCAGGATACAGGGAGCGTGGATGGAGCCACTGCTGCTAGACTTGATGTAGAAGAGGAGGAGCCACACATGGAGAACGCACTGACCAGACCTGGAGGGAAGGTCACACAGTCAGGAGGAAAACACTACAACACCAACAGGATGTGGACTGACCAGACCTGGAGGGAAGGTCACACAGTCAGGAGGAAAACACTACAACACCAACAGGATGTGGACTGACCAGACCTGGAGGGAAGGTCACACAGTCAGGGAAAACACTACAACACCAACAGGATGTGGACTGACCAGACCTGGAGGGAAGGTCAGACACAGTCAGGAGGAAAACACTACAACACCAACAGGATGTGGACTGACCAGACCTGGAGGGAAGGTCAGACACAGTCAGGAGGAAAACACTACAACACCAACAGGATGTGGACTGACCAGACCTGGAGGAAGGTCAGACACAGTCAGGAGGAAAACACTACAACACCAACAGGATGTGGACTGACCAGACCTGGAGGGAAGGTCAGACACAGTCAGGAGGAAAACACTACAACACCAACAGGATGTGGACTGACCAGACCTGGAGGGAAGGTCAGACACAGTCAGGAGGAAAACACTACAACACCAACAGGATGTGGACTGACCAGACCTGGAGGAAGGTCACACAGTCAGGAGGAAAACACTACAACACCAACAGGATGTGGACTGACCAGACCTGGAGGGAAGGTCAGACACAGTCAGGAGGAAAACACTACAACACCAACAGGATGTGGACTGACCAGACCTGGAGGAAGGTCACACAGTCAGGAGGAAAACACTACAACACCAACAGGATGTGGACTGACCAGACCTGGAGGGAAGGTCAGACACAGTCAGGAGGAAAACACTACAACACCAACAGGATGTGGACTGACCGCCTGGAGGAAGGTCAGACACAGTCAGGAGGAAAACACTACAACACCAACAGGATGTGGACTGACCAGACCTGGAGGGAAGGTCACACAGTCAGGAGGAAAACACTACAACACCAACAGGATGTGGACTGACCAGACCTGGAGGGAAGGTCAACACAGTCAGGAGGAAAACACTACAACACCAACAGGATGTGGACTGACCAGACCTGGAGGGAAGGTCAGACACAGTCAGGAGGAAAACACTACAACACCAACAGGATGTGGACTGACCAGACCTGGAGGGAAGGTCACACAGTCAGGAGGAAAACACTACAACACCAACAGGATGTGGACTGACCAGACCTGGAGGAAGGTCACACAGTCAGGAGGAAAACACTACAACACCAACAGGATGTGGACTGACCAGACCTGGAGGAAGGGTCAGACACAGTCAGGAGGAAAACACTACAACACCAACAGGATGTGGACTGACCAGACCTGGAGGGAAGGTCAGACACAGTCAGGAGGAAAACACTACAACACCAACAGGATGTGGACTGACCAGACCTGGAGGAAGGTCACACAGTCAGGAGGAAAACACTACAACACCAACAGGATGTGGACTGACCAGACCTGGAGGGAAGGTCACACAGTCAGGAGGAAAACACTACAACACCAACAGGATGTGGACTGACCAGACCTGGAGGGAAGGTCAGACACAGTCAGGAGGAAAACACTACAACACCAACAGGATGTGGACTGACCAGACCTGGAGGGAAGGTCACACAGTCAGGAGGAAAACACTACAACACCAACAGGATGTGGACTGACCAGACCTGGAGGGAAGGTCAGACACAGTCAGGAGGAAAACACTACAACACCAACAGGATGTGGACTGACCAGACCTGGAGGGGGAAGGTCACACAGTCAGGAGGAAAACACTACAACACCAACAGGATGTGGACTGACCAGACCTGGAGGGAAGGTCAGACACAGTCAGGAGGAAAACACTACAACACCAACAGGATGTGGACTGACCAGACCTGGAGGGAAGGTCACACAGTCAGGAGGAAAACACTACAACACCAACAGGATGTGGACTGACCAGACCTGGAGGGAAGGTCACACAGTCAGGAGGAAAACACTACAACACCAACAGGATGTGGACTGACCAGACCTGGAGGGAAGGTCAGACACAGTCAGGAGGAAAACACTACAACACCAACAGGATGTGGACTGACCAGACCTGGAGGGAAGGTCAGACACAGTCAGGAGGAAACACTACAACACCAACAGGATGTGGACTGACCAGACCTGGAGGGAAGGTCAGACACACAGTCAGGAGGAAAACACTACAACACCAACAGGATGTGGACTGACCAGACCTGGAGGGAAGGTCAGACACAGTCAGGAGGAAAACACTACAACACCAACAGGATGTGGACTGACCAGACCTGGAGAGAAGGTCAGCACAGTCAGGAGGAAAACACTACAACACCAACAGGATGTGGACTGACCAGACCTGGAGGAAAGGTCACACAGTCAGGAGGAAAACACTACAACACCAACAGGATGTGGACTGACCAGACCTGGAGGGACGGTCAGACACAGTCAGGAGGAAAACACTACAACACCAACAGGATGTGGACTGACCAGACCTGGAGGGAAGGTCAGCACAGTCAGGGGAAAACACTACAACACCAACAGGATGTGGACTGACCAGACCTGGAGGAAGGTCAGACACAGTCAGGAGGAAAACACTACAACACCAACAGGATGTGGACTGACCAGACCTGGAGGGAAGGTCAGACACAGTCAGGAGGAAAACACTACAACACCAACAGGATGTGGACTGACCAGACCTGGAGGGAAGGTCAGACAGTCAGGAGGAAAACACTACAACACCAACAGGATGTGGACTGACCAGACCTGGAGGGAAGGTCAGACACAGTCAGGAGGAAAACACTACAACACCAACAGGATGTGGACTGACCAGACCTGGAGGGAAGGTCAGACACAGTCAGGAGGAAAACACTACAACACCAACAGGATGTGGACTGACCAGACCTGGAGGAAGGTCAGCACAGTCAGGAGGAAAACACTACAACACCAACAGGATGTGGACTGACCAGACCTGGAGGGAAGGTCCGACACAGTCAGGAGGAAAACACTACAACACCAACAGGATGTGGACTGACCAGACCTGGAGGGAAGGTCAGACACAGTCAGGAGGAAAACACTACAACACCAACAGGATGTGGACTGACCAGACCTGGAGGAAGGTCAGACACAGTCAGGAGAAAAACACTACAACACCAACAGGATGTGGACTGACCAGACCTGGAGGGAAGGTCACACAGTCAGGAGCCCTTGCTCCCAGGATCACAGCACAACACCAACAGGATGTGGACTGACCAGACCTGGAGGGAAGGTCACACAGTCAGGAGGAAAACACTACAACACCAACAGGATGTGGACTGACCAGACCTGGAGGGAGGTCACACAGTCAGGAGGAAAACACTACAACACCAACAGGATGTGGACTGACCAGACCTGGAGGGAAGGTCACACAGTCAGAGGAAAACACTACAACACCAACAGGATGTGGGACTGACCAGACCTGGAGGGAAGGTCACACAGTCAGGAGGAAAACACTACAACACCAACAGGATGTGGACTGACCAGACCTGGAGGGGAAGGTCAGACACAGTCAGGAGGAAAACACTACAACACCAACAGGATGTGGACTGACCAGACCTGGAGGGAAGGTCACACAGTCAGGAGGAAAACACTCAACACCACAGGATGTGGACTGACCAGACCTGGAGGGAGGTCAGACACAGTCAGGAGGAAAACACTACAACACCAACAGGATGTGGACTGACCAGACCTGGAGGGAAGGTCACACAGTCAGGAGGAAAACACTACAACACCAACAGGATGTGGACCGACCAGACCTGGAGGAAGGTCAGACAGTCAGGAGGAAAACACTACAACACCAACAGGATGTGGACTGACCAGACCTGGAGGGAAGGTCAGACACAGTCAGAGCCAGGAGGAAAACACTACAACACCAACAGGATGTGGACTGACCAGACCTGGAGGGAAGGTCACACAGTCAGGAGGAAAACACTACAACACCAACAGGATGTGGACTGACCAGACCTGGAGGGAAGGTCAGACACACTCAGGAGGAAAACACTACAACACCAACAGGATGTGGACACCTCCTAGTAGTAGTAGTAGTAGGACACTACATGGCCAACAGTATGTGGACACCTGCTAGTAGTAGTAGTAGTAGTAGTAGTAGTAGTAGTAGCAGTAGTTGTCGTAGTGGCTACACTACATGGCCAATAGGATGTGGATACCTGCTTGTCGAACATTTCATTCCAAAATCAGGGGCATTAATATGGAGTTGGTCCCCCCTTTGCTGCTATAACAGCCTCCACTCTTCTGGGAAGGCTTTCCACTAGATGTTGGAAAAGTGCTGGGGGGGACTTGCTTCCGTTCAGCCACAAGAGCATTAGTGAGGTCGGGCACTGATGTTGGGCGATTAGTCTCTGCGTTCCAATTCATCCCAAAGGTGTTCGAAGGGGTTGAGGTCAGGGCTCTGTGCAGGCCAGTAAAGTTCTTCCACACCGATCTCTACAAACCATTTCTGTATGGACCTCGCTTTGTGCACCGGGGCATTGTCATGCTGAAACAGGAAAGGTCCTTCCCCAAACTGTTGCCACAAAGTTGGAAGCACATAATCGTCTAGGAATGTCATTGTATGCTGTAGCGTTAAGATTTCCCTTCACTGGAACTAAGGGGCCTAGCCCAAACCATGAAAAACAGCCCCAGACCATTATTCCTCCTCCACCAAACTTTACAGTTGGCACTATGCATTGCGGCAGGTAGTGTTCTCCTGGAATCTGCCAAACCCAGATTCGTACGTCACCAGATGGTGAAGAGTGATTCATCACTCCAGAGAACGCATTTCCACTGCTCCAGCCGACGCTTGGCATTGCGCATGGTGATCTTAGGCTTGTGTGTGGCTGCTCGGCCATGGAAACCCATTTCATGGATCTCCCGACGAACAGTTCTTGTGCTGACATTTCTTCCAGAGACAGTTTGGAACTCAGTAGTGAGTGTTGCAACCGAGGACAAACAATTTTTACGCGCTTCAGCACTCGCCGGTCCCGTTCTGTGAGCTTGTGTGGCCGACCACTTCGCGGCTGAGCCGTTGTTGCTCCTAGACGTTTCCACGTCACAATAACAGCACTTACAGTTGACCGGGGCAGCTCTAGCAGGGCAGAAATTTGACAAACTGACTTGTTGGAAAGGTGGCATCCTGTGACGGTGCCACGTTGAAAGTCACTGAGCTCTTCAGTAAGGCCATTATATTGCTAATGTTTGTCTATGGAGATTGCATGGCGGTGTGCTCGATTTGATACACCTGTCAGCAGCGGGTGTGGCTGAAATAGAATCCAGTCATTTGAAGGGGGTGTCCACACACTGCTGTATATGTATTGTATGTGATCCAGTCATTTGAAGGGCTGTATATGTATTGTCTGTGCTAGATGTGTGTCTGTGTCCTACCCAGGAACTGAGCTCTGGCCAGGTGCGGGCTGAGGGTCTGGACCTGCTGCATGTGCTGTGTAACCATGGTGACCCATGCCTGGGGGCTGCTTCCCCGAACAGGGGGGGGATGTACTCTGACAACTCATGGCTGAGAGGGGGAGGGGGGGGGGAGAGAGAGAGAGAGAGAGAGAGAGAGAGAGAGAGAGAGAGAGAGAGAGAGAGAGAGACAGAGAGAAGAGGAGAGAGAGAGCAGAGAGAAAGAGAGACAGAGAGAGAGAGAGAGAGAGAGAGAGAGAGAGAGAGAGAGAGAGAGAGAGAGAGAGGAGAAACTTTTCTCAGTTATAGGCTTTTACATTCATTGACATGATGGAGAGATGATTTAGAGATGATGGAGTGATTACATAGAGATGATGGAGAGAATACATAGAGATGATGGAGGGATTACATAGAGATGATGGAGTGATTACATAGAGATGATGGAAAGATTACAGAGATGATGGAGAGATTACATAAAGATGATGGAGAGATTACATAGAGATGACATAGAGATGATGGAGAGGATTACATAGAGATGATGGAGAGATTACATAGAGATGATGGTGCGATTACATAGAGATGATGGAGATTTTACATAGAGATGATGGAGAGATTACATAGAGATGATGGAGAGATTACATAGAGATGATGGTGGATTACATAGAGATTATGGAGATTTTACAGAGATGATGGAGAGATTACATAGAGATGACAGAGATTTTACATAGAGATGATGGAGAGATTACAGAGATGATGGAGAGATTACATGAGATGACGGAGTGATTACATAGAGATGATGGTGAGATTACATGGAGATGATGGATATTTTACATAGAGATGATGGAGAGATTACATAGAGATGATGGAGAGATTACATAGAGATGATGGTGCGATTACATAGAGATGATGGTGAGATTACATAGAGATGATGGAGAGATTACATAGAGATGATGGTGAGATTACATAGAGATGATGGATATTTTACATAGCGATGATGGAGAGATTACATAGATATGATGGAGTGATGACATAGAGATGATAGAGAGATGACATAGAGATGATGGAGAGATTACATAGAGATGATGGAGAGATTACATAGAGATGATGGAGAGATTACATAAAGATGATGGAGAGATTACATAGAGATGATGGAGAGATGACATAGAGATGATGGAGAGATTACATAGAGATGATGGAGGGATTACATAGAGATGATGGAGAGATTACATAGAGATGATGGAGAGATTACATAGAGATGATGGAGAGATTACATAGAGATGATGGAGAGATTACATATATATGATGGAGAGATTACATAAAGATGATGGAGAGATTACATAGAGATGACATAGAGATGATGGAGAGATTACATAGAGATGATGGAGAGATTACATAGAGATGATGGAGAGATTACATAGAGATGATGGAGAGATTACATAGAGATGACGTAGATATGTGTTCTTACATGCTTGGTATGAATGTGATGTCCTTGGCTCTGTGTTGTAGAGCTGATAGTTTAGAGATCTGGAGGAACTGCTGTTCAGAGACTTTACCTCTGGGCAGGATGTTCATCAGGGCCCTTACGGTAGTCTGGAAGCACCTGTTATAAAGCGCCGTAACACAGAGCTGACTGTTATACCTGCTTGTAATGCATCATGGTGTTGTTATACCTGTCTATAATGCATCATGATGTTATACCTGGCTATAATGCATCATGATGTTATACCTGGTTATATTGCATCATGATGTTATACCCGGCTATAATGCATCATGGTGTTATACCTGGCTAAAATGCATCACGATGTTATACCTGGCTATAATGCATCATTTTACATTTACAACATTTAGCAGACGCGCTTATCCAGAGCGACTTACAAATTGGTGCATTCAACTTATGATAGCAAGTGGGACAACCACCTTTAAAAATATATATATAAAAAAAAAGATATATGGGGGGAAGAAGGATTACTTTATACTATTCCAGGTATTCCTTAAAGAGGTATGGTTTCAAGTGTCATGATGTTATGATGTTATACCTGGTTATAATGCATCATAGTGTTGTTATACCTGGTTATAATACATCATCGTGTTGTTATAATGCATCATAGTGTTGTTATACCTGGTTATAATGCATCATAGTGTTGTTATACCTGGTTAGAATGTATAATAGTGTTGTTATACCTGGTTATAATGCATAATCGTTTTGTTATACCTGGTTATAATGCATCATAGTGTTGTTATACCTGGTTATAATGCATCATAGTGTTGTTATACATGGTTATAATGCATCATAGTGTTATACCTGGTTAAATTGCATCATAGTGTTTTTATACCTAGTTATAATACATCATAGTGTTGTTATACCTGGTTATAATACATCATAGTGTTGTTATACCTGGTTATAATGCATTATAGTGTTGTTATACATGGTTATAATGCATCATAGTGTTGTTATACATGGTTATAATACATCATAGTGTTTTTATACCTGGTTATAATACATCATAGTGTTTTTATACCTGGTTATAATACATCATAGTGTTGTTATACCTGGTTATAATACATCATAGTGTTGTTATACCTGGTTATAATGCATAATAGTTTTGTTATACCTGGTTATAATGCATCATAGTGTTGTTATACCTGGTTATAATGCATCATAGTGTTTTTATACCTGGTTATAATACATCATAGTGTTTTTATACCTGGTTATAATACATCAAAGTGTTGTTATACCTGGTTATAATACATCATAGTGTTGTTATACCTGGTTATAATGCATCATAGTGTTTTTATACCTGGTTATAATGCATCATCGTGTTGTAATACCTGGTTAGAATACATCATCGAGTTGTTATACCTGGTTAGAATACATCATTGTGTTGTTATACCTGGTTAGAATGCATCATAGTGTTGTTATACCTGGTTAGAATGCATAATTGTGTTGTTATACCTGGTTATAATACATCAGTGTTGTTATACCTGGTTAGAATGTATCATGGTGTTGTTACACCTGGTTATAATGAATCATAGTGTTTTTATACCTGGTTATAATGCATCATAGTGTTATACCTGGTTAGAATACATCATCGAGTTGTTATACCTGGTTAGAATACATCATCGTGTTGTTATACCTGGTTAGAATGCATCATAGTGTTGTTATACCTGGTTAGAATGCATAATCGTGTTGTTATACCTGGTTATAATACATCAGTTGTTATACCTGGTTAGAATGTATCATGGTGTTGTTACACCTGGTTATAATGAATCATAGTGTTTTTATACCTGGTTATAATGCATAATAGTGTTAATATAATACATCATAGTGTTGTTATACCTGGTTATAATGCATCATAGTGTTATACCTGGTTAGAATGTATCATAGTGTTGTTATACCTGGTTAGAATGTACCATAGTGTTGTTATACCTGGTTATAATACATCATCGTGTTGTTACAATACATCATCGTGTTGTTATACCTGGTTAGAATGCATCATAGTGTTGTTATACCTGGTTATAATGCATCATCGTGTTGTTAAACCTGGTTATAATGCATAATAGTTTTGTTATACCTGGTTATAATGCATCATAGTGTTTTTATACATGGTTATAATACATAATCATGTTGTTATACCTGGTTATAATGCATCATAGTTTTGTTAAACCTGATTATTATGCATCATTGTGTTGTTATACCTGGCTAAAATGCATCATAGTGTTGTTATACCTGCTTATAATGCATCATAGTGTTGTTATACCTGGTTTTAATACATCATAGTGTTGTTATACTTGGTTATAATGCATCATTGTGTTGTTATACCTGGTTAGAATGCATCATAGTGTTGTTATACCTGGTTAGAATGCATCATTGTGTTGTTATACCTGGTTATAATACATCATCGTGTTGTTATACCTGGTTATAATACATCATCGTGTTGTTATACCTGGTTATAATACATCATAGTGTTGTTATACCTGGTTATAATACATCATAGGGTTGTTATACCTGGTTATAATACATCATAGTGTTGTTATACCTGGTTATAATGCATCATCGTGTTTTTATACCTGGTTATAAACATAATCATGTTGTTATACCTGATTATAAAAAATCATAGTGTTTTTATACCTGGTTATAATACATAATCATGTTGTTATACCTGGTTATAATTTATCATAGTGTTATACCTGGTTATAATGCATAATAGTTTTGTTATACCTGATTATTGTGCATCATTGTGTTGTTATACCTGGCTAAAATGCATCAAAGTGTTGTTATACCTATTTATAATGCATCATAGTGTTGTTATACCTGGTTATAATACATCATAGTGTTGTTATACCTGGTTATAATGCATCATCGTGTTGTTATACCTGGTTATAATACATCATCATGTTGTTATAATGCATCACAGTGTTGTTATACCTGGTTATAATGCATCATAGTGTTGTTATACCTGGTTATAATACATCATTGTGTTGTTATACCTGGTTATAATACATCATAGTGTTGTTATACCTGGTTATAATACATCATAGGGTTGTTATACCTGGTTATAATACATCATCGTGTTGTTATACCTGGTTATAATGCATCATCGGGTTGTTATACCTGGTTAGAATGCATCATAGTGTTGTTATACCTGGTTATAATGCATCATGGTGTTGTTATACCTGGTTATAATGCATCATAGTGTTGTTATACCTGGTTATAATGCATTATCGTAGTTGTTATACCTGGTTAGAATGCATCATCGTGTTTTTATACCTGGTTATAATACATAATCATGTTGTTATACCTGATTATAATGCATCATAGTGTTTTTATACCTGGTTATAATACATAATCATGTTGTTATACCTGGTTATAATGCATCATAGTGTTGTTATACCTGGTTATAATGCATCATCGTGTTGTTATACCTGGTTATAATACATAATCGTGTTGTTATACCTGGTTAGAATGCATCATAGTGTTGTTATACCTGGTTATAATGCATCATGGTGTTGTTATACCTGGTTATAATGCATCATAGTGTTGTTATACCTGGTTATAATGCATTATCGTGTTGTTATACCTGATTATAATGCATCTTAGTGTTGTTATAATGCATCATAGTGTTTTTATACCTGGTTATAATGCATCATAGTGTTGTTATACCTGGTTATAATACATCATCGTGTTGTTATACCTGGTTAGAATGCATCATAGTGTTGTTATACCTGGTTAGAATGCATAATTGTGTTGTTATACCTGGTTATAATACATCAGTGTTGTTATACCTGGTTAGAATGTATCATGGTGTTGTTACACCTGGTTATAATGAATCATAGTGTTTTTATACCTGGTTATAATGCATCATAGTGTTATACCTGGTTAGGAATACATCATCGAGTTGTTATACCTGGTTAGAATACATCATCGTGTTGTTATACCTGGTTAGAATGCATCATAGTGTTGTTATACCTGGTTAGAATGCATAATCGTGTTGTTATACCTGGTTATAATACATCAGTTGTTATACCTGGTTAGAATGTATCATGGTGTTGTTACACCTGGTTATAATGAATCATAGTGTTTTTATACCTGGTTATAATGCATAATAGTGTTAATATAATACATCATAGTGTTGTTATACCTGGTTATAATGCATCATAGTGTTATACCTGGTTAGAATGTATCATAGTGTTGTTATACCTGGTTAGAATGTACCATAGTGTTGTTATACCTGGTTATAATACATCATCGTGTTGTTACAATACATCATCGTGTTGTTATACCGGGTTAGAATGCATCATAGTGTTGTTATACCTGGTTATAATGCATCATAGTGTTGTTAAACCTGGTTATAATGCATAATAGTTTTGTTATACCTGGTTATAATGCATCATAGTGTTTTTATACATGGTTATAATACATAATCATGTTGTTATACCTGGTTATAGTGCATCATAGTTTTGTTATACCTGATTATTATGCATCATTGTGTTGTTATACCTGGCTAAAATGCATCATAGTGTTGTTATACCTGCTTATAATGCATCATAGTGTTGTTATACCTGGTTTTAATACATCATAGTGTTGTTATACTTGGTTATAATGCATCATTGTGTTGTTATACCTGGTTAGAATGCATCATAGTGTTGTTATACCTGGTTAGAATGCATCATTGTGTTGTTATACCTGGTTATAATACATCATCGTGGTTGTTATACCTGGTTATAATACATCATCGTGTTGTTATACCTGGTTATAATACATCATAGTGTTGTTATACCTGGTTATAATACATCATAGGGTTGTTATACCTGGTTATAATACATCATAGTGTTGTTATACCTGGTTATAATGCATCATCGTGTTTTTTATACCTGGTTATAATACATAATCATGTTGTTATACCTGATTATAAAAAATCATAGTGTTTTTATACCTGGTTATAATACATAATCATGTTGTTATACCTGGTTATAATGCATCATAGTGTTATACCTGGTTATAATGCATAATAGTTTTATTATACCTGATTATTATGCATCATTGTGTTGTTATACCTGGCTAAAATGCATCAAAGTGTTGTTATACCTATTTATAATGCATCATAGTGTTGTTATACCTGGTTATAATACATCATAGTGTTGTTATACCTGGTTATAATGCATCATCGTGTTGTTATACCTGGTTATAATACATCATCATGTTGTTATAATGCATCACAGTGTTGTTATACCTGGTTATAATGCATCATAGTGTTGTTATACCTGGTTATAATACATCATTGTGTTGTTATACCTGGTTATAATACATCATAGTGTTGTTATACCTGGTTATAATACATCATAGGGTTGTTATACCTGGTTATAATACATCATAGTGTTGTTATACCTGGTTATAATGCATCATCGGGTTGTTATACCTGGTTAGAATGCATGACAGTGTTGTTATACCTGGTTAGAATGCATCATCGTGTTTTTATACCTGGTTATAATACATAATCATGTTGTTATACCTGATTATAATGCATCATAGTGTTTTTATACCTGGTTATAATACATAATCATGTTGTTATACCTGGTTATAATGCATCATAGTGTTGTTATACCTGGTTATAATGCATCATCGTGTTGTTATACCTGGTTATAATACATAATCGTTTTGTTATACCTGGTTATAATGCATCATGGTGTTGTTATACCTGGTTATAATGCATCATAGTGTTGTTATACCTGGTTATAATGCATTATCGTGTTGTTATACCTGATTATAATGCATCATAGTGTTGTTATAATGCATCATAGTGTTTTTTATACCTGGTTATAATGCATCATAGTGTTGTTATACCTGGTTATAATACATCATCGTGTTGTTATACCTGGTTAGAATGCATCATAGTGTTGTTATACCTGGTTAGAATGCATCATAGTGTTGTTATACCTGGTTATAATGCATCATCGTGTTGTTATACCTGGTTATAATGCATCATAGTGTTGTTATACCTGGTTATAATGTATCATCGTGTTGTTATACCTGGTTAGAATACATCATCGTGTTGTTATACCTGGTTAGAATACATCATCGTGTTGTTATACCTGGTTAGAATACATCATCGTGTTGTTATACCTGGTTAGAATGCATCATAGTGTTGTTATACCTGGTTAGAATGCATCATAGTGTTTTTATACCTGCTTATAATGCATCATAGTGTTGTTATACCTGGTTATAATGCATCATAGTGTTGTTATACCTGGTTATAATACATCATCGTGTTGTTATACCTGGTTATAATGCATCATCGTGTTGTTATACCTGGTTAGAATACATCATCGTGTTGTTATACCTGGTTATAATACATCATCGTGTTGTTATACCTGGTTAGAATGCATAATCGTTTTGTTATACCTGGTTATAATACATCAGTGTTGTTATACCTGGTTAGAATGTATCATGGTGTTGTTACACCTGGTTATAATGCATAATAGTGATGTTATAATACATCATAGTGTTGTTATACCTGGTTATAATGCATCATAGTGTTATACCTGGTTAGAATGTATCATAGTGTTGTTATACCTGGTTAGAATGTACCACAGTGTTGTTATACCTGGTTATAATGCATCATCGTGTTGTTATAATACATCATTGTGTTGTTATACCTGGTTAGAATGCATCATAGTGTTGTTATACCTGGTTATAATGCATCATAGTGTTTTTATACCTGGTTATAATACATAATCATGTTGTTATACCTGGTTATAATGCATCATAGTGTTATACCTGGCTAAAATGCATCATAGTGTTGTTATACCTGCTTATAATGCATCATAGTGTTGTTATACCTGGTTTTAATACATCATAGTGTTGTTATACTTGGTTATAATGCATCATTGTGTTGTTATACCTGGTTAGAATGCATCATAGTGTTGTTCTACCTGGTTAGAATGCATCATTGTGTTGTTATACCTTGTTATAATACATCATAGTGTTGTTATACCTGGTTATAATACATCATAGGGTTGTTATACCTGGTTATAATACATCATAGTGTTGTTATACCTGGTTATAATGCATCATCGGGGGTGTTATACCTGGTTAGAATGCATCATAGTGTTGTTATACCTGGTTAGAATGCATCATCGTGTTTTTATACCTGGTTATAATACATAATCATGTTGTTATACCTGATTATAAAAAATCATAGTGTTTTATACCTGGTTATAATACATAATCATGTTGTTATACCTGGTTATAATGCATCATAGTGTTATACCTGGTTATAATGCATAATAGTTTTGTTATACCTGATTATTATGCATCATTGTTTTTGTTATACCTGGCTAAAATGCATCAAAGTGTTGTTATACCTGCTTATAATGCATCATAGTGTTGTTATACCTGGTTATAATACATCATAGTGTTGTAATACCTGGTTATAATGCATCATCGTGTTGTTATACCTGGTTATAATACATCATCGTGTTGTTATAATGCATCATAGTGTTGTTATACCTGGTTATAATGCATCATAGTGTTCTTATACCTGGTTATAATACATCATCGTGTTGTTATACCTGGTTAGAATACATCATCGTGTTGTTATACCTGGTTAGAATACATCATCGTGTTGTTATACCTGGTTAGAATGCATCATAGTGTTGTTATACCTGGTTAGAATGCATCATAGTGTTTTTATACCTGCTTATAATGCATCATAGTGTTGTTATACCTGGTTATAATGCATCATAGTGTTGTTATACCTGGTTATAATACATCATCGTGTTGTTATACCTGGTTATAATGCATCATCGTGTTGTTATACCTGGTTAGAATACATCATCGTGTTGTTATACCTGGTTATAATACATCATCGTGTTGTTATACCTGGTTAGAATGCATAATCGTTTTGTTATACCTGGTTATAATACATCAGTGTTGTTATACCTGGTTAGAATGTATCATGGTGTTGTTACACCTGGTTATAATGCATAATAGTGTTGTTATAATACATCATAGTGTTGTTATACCTGGTTATAATGCATCATAGTGTTATACCTGGTTAGAATGTATCATAGTGTTGTTATACCTGGTTAGAATGTACCACAGTGTTGTTATACCTGGTTATAATACATCATCGTGTTGTTATAATACATCATTGTGTTGTTATACCTGGTTAGAATGCATCATAGTGTTGTTATACCTGGTTATAATGCATCATAGTGTTTTTATACCTGGTTATAATACATAATCATGTTGTTATACCTGGTTATAATGCATCATAGTGTTATACCTGGCTAAAATGCATCATAGTGTTGTTATACCTGCTTATAATGCATCATAGTGTTGTTATACCTGGTTTTAATACATCATAGTGTTGTTATACTTGGTTATAATGCATCATTGTGTTGTTATACCTGGTTAGAATGCATCATAGTGTTGTTCTACCTGGTTAGAATGCATCATTGTGTTGTTATACCTTGTTATAGTACATCATAGTGTTGTTATACCTGGTTATAATACATCATAGGGTTGTTATACCTGGTTATAATACATTATAGTGTTGTTATACCTGGTTATAATGCATCATCGGGGTGTTATACCTGGTTAGAATGCATCATAGTGTTGTTATACCTGGTTAGAATGCATCATCGTGTTTTTTATACCTGTTATAATACATAATCATGTTGTTATACCTGATTATAAAAAATCATAGTGTTTTATACCTGGTTATAATACATAATCATGTTGTTATACCTGGTTATAATGCATCATAGTGTTATACCTGGTTATAATGCATAATAGTTTTGTTATACCTGATTATTATGCATCATTGTTTTTGTTATACCTGGCTAAAATGCATCAAAGTGTTGTTATACCTGCTTATAATGCATCATAGTGTTGTTATACCTGGTTATAATACATCATAGTGTTGTAATACCTGGTTATAATGCATCATCGTGTTGTTATACCTGGTTATAATACATCATCGTGTTGTTATAATGCATCATAGTGTTGTTATACCTGGTTATAATGCATCATAGTGTTCTTATACCTGGTTATAATACATCATAGGGTTGTTATACCTGGTTATAATACATCATAGTGTTGTTATACCTGGTTATAATGCATCATCGGGTTGTTATACCTGGTTAGAATGCATCACAGTGTTGTTATACCTGGTTAGAATGCATCATCGTGTTTTTATACCTGGTTATAATACATAATCATGTTGTTATACCTGATTATAATGCATCATAGTGTTTTTATACCTTTTATAATACATAATCATGTTGTTATACCTGGTTATAATGCATCATAGTGTTATACCTGGTTATACTGCATAATAGTTTTGTTATACCTGATTATTATGCATCATTGTGTTGTTATACCTGGCTAAAATGCATCAAAGTGTTGTTATACCTGCTTATAATACATAATCATGTTGTTATACCTGATTATAAAAAATCATAGTGTTTTATACCTGGTTATAATACATAATCATGTTGTTATACCTGGTTAGAATGCATCATAGTGTTATACCTGGTTATAATGCATAATAGTGTTGTTATACCTGGTTATAATGCATCATAGTGTTGTTATACCTGGTTATAATACATCATCGTGTTATTATACCTGGTTATAATGCATCATCGTGTTGTTATACCTGGTTAGAATACATCATCGTGTTGTTATACCTGGTTATAATACATCATCGTGTTGTTATACCTGGTTAGAATGCATAATCGCTTTTGTTATACCTGGTTATAATACATCAGTGTTGTTATACCTGGTTAGAATGTATCATGGTGTTGTTACACCTGGTTATAATGCATAATAGTGTTGTTATAATACATCATAGTGTTGTTATACCTGGTTATAATGCATCATAGTGTTATACCTGGTTAGAATGTATCATAGTGTTGTTATACCTGGTTAGAATGTACCACAGTGTTGTTATACCTGGTTATAATACATCATCGTGTTGTTATAATACATCATTGTGTTGTTATACCTGGTTAGAATGCATCAGAGTGTTTTTATACCTGGTTATAATACATAATCATGTTGTTATACCTGGTTATAATGCATCATAGTGTTATACCTGGCTAAAATGCATCATAGTGTTGTTATACCTGCTTATAATGCATCATAGTGTTGTTATACCTGGTTTTAATACATCATAGTGTTGTTATACTTGGTTATAATGCATCATTGTGTTTTTATACCTGGTTAGAATGCATCATAGTGTTGTTCTACCTGGTTAGAATGCATCATTGTGTTGTTATACCTTGTTATAATACATCATAGTGTTGTTATACCTGGTTATAATACATCATAGGGTTGTTATACCTGGTTATAATACATCATAGTGTTGTTATACCTGGTTATAATGCATCATCGGGGTGTTATTGTTACGGTTCGGCACTGTTGTTCTTGTTCCCTCTTGTTTTCTGTTTCCCTTTTTTCCCTGTGTGTGTGTTGTTTGTGTCTGTCTCCCCCTGCTGTGCAGCCCAGTCAGAGGATCTAGGTCAGGGGCGTGGCCATTCACTCACAAGATCAGTTACATCCAGCTGCGGCTCATTGTCACCAATCTACAAGCAGTTATCTACCCGGGCTGGACACCTCTCCAGCGCCAGTTCGTTCCTTCACCACCTGTGGTAACTTGGCTCCGTACAGGAGTCTCAGTTTAGTTGTTACTCTCTTAGCTTTATAGTTGTTTCTGCCAAGTTGGTAACCTGTTTTCTTCTTCGACCAGATCCCGTCGATTCCTGCCCTGCCTGCCTGCCACTCCCACGCCGCAACCCGCTCACCAGTTGTCTGTTATCCTCGGCATCCAGCTCTCGGTGCTACTGGCTCTCCCTCACCACGCAGCTCCTACCCCCGGTCTGTAGCTGCTCCACCCTGCACTACTCCTCTCTGCCAAAACCCCCCTGAATAAAACAACATCATATTCACC
Source organism: Coregonus clupeaformis (assembly GCF_020615455.1). Taxonomy (NCBI): domain Eukaryota; kingdom Metazoa; phylum Chordata; class Actinopteri; order Salmoniformes; family Salmonidae; genus Coregonus; species Coregonus clupeaformis. The sequence goes on along the minus strand of NW_025533992.1, from coordinate 189,724 downwards.
CTCGTTGTCCGTGTGTCCGTCTCTGCGCCTGAGTCCCCACCAAATCTAACAGAACGAACTGGCCATACATGGACTCAGCAGAGACGCCACATGAAACAACGGGTGATGGCGTACAACGCGCCCTCCATTCACAGGGAATGTTATTGGGACAACACGACCAACTCATCGGGTCTCTATTGGATAACAACCAGCGGTTGTTGGATCAAGTATCTCAGCTCACCTCTCAGGTAGCTAACCTGGTAACACTCACTACTCTTCCTCCCTCTGCTTCTCCTCCGCCTGTTCCTCCTACAGTTGCTCCAGGCTCGGTTTTCGCCTCCTGCCCTTCGGGGAACCCCCCTACGACCTCACCCGAACCTTTTACCGGGGACCTGAACAAATGCCGTGGTTTCCTGCTTCAGTGCCGCTTGGTGTTCAAACAGAAGCCCCTGTCGTTCTCCACGGAATCCTCAAAGGTACATTACGCTCTGGGGTTACTAAGGGGCAAAAGCTTTGATTTGGGCAGAAGCGGCTTATTCTACTCAGCAGATTGCCAGCCTGTCGTTTGACGATTTTTCCTCTCAATTGGAGATTGTGTTTGATCACCCGGACCATGCCGGGACCGCCACAAAGAGACTATTGAAGCTACGACAGGGCATGGGTTGCGTGGCTGAATACGCCATTGATTTTTGGACCTTGGCAGCCGATTCCAAGTGGAATGACGACGCTCTTCAGGGAGCGTTTGTTAACGGTTTGAGTGACACAATTAAGGATGAACTAGCTGTTCGTGAGGAGCCTGCTAACCTTCATTCTCTCGTTTCTCTTGCTACCCGTATAGACAACAGGCTACGGGAGAGGAGACAGGAGAGGAGCGGTCGGGTCCGCACTGCAGGCGGGGGGCCCTCGCTTTCTGCAACCCGAGCAACACCACCACTCGGACACCGCCCATACACCTCAGCGGATCCCTCCACGGAACTGGACGAGCCCATGCAGCTGGGCCGTGCTCGTCTGTCCCCTGCCGAAAAGGAACGGCGCATGCGGGCTGGTGAGTGCGTGTACTGTGGGGACCGCACTCATTTTCTGGTTAACTGTCCGGTTCGCCCAAAAGACAAAGCTTGCAGGTAAACGTGGGCGTACTTGCAAGTGTTACACCTGACTCCATGCCCACAGCACCCCGTCTAGTTATCCCAGCTACAGTCCAGTTCAGGAATCTGTCTCTCCCTTTAGCTGCTCTCATTGACTCTGGTGCTGAGGATAGTTTCCTGGACATTGACCTGGTTACTCAGGCTGAGATCCCTGTTAAGCCCCTGCCTAAGCCTATTACAGTAACCGCTATTGACGGTCATCAGTTTGCCAACATCACCCACCAAACTGTCCCCGTTTCTCTCATACTGTCAGGCAATCACAAAGAAACCATCCAGTTTAAAGTAGTCTCCTCCTCTGCCTCCCCTCTTATCCTCGGTTTCCCTTGGCTTAGCCTTCACACACCCCCCCATATTGACTGGCAAAACCACAAGATACACAGTTGGAGCACTCACTGCCATTATGCTTGCCTTGGGTCGGCTATTCCGCCCTCTGTAGGTTCCCCTGCATCCCCTGTCAAACCCCCCAGACCTCTCTTCAGTCCCTGACGAGTACCTGGACCTGGCCGAGGTATTCAGCAAGTCCAAAGCACTTTCACTACCACCTCATAGGCCATACGATTGCGCCATTGAGTTACTGCCTGGAGCCCCTTTGCCATCCAGTCGGCTTTTCAATCTGTCCCGTACTGAGAGAGAAGCTATGGAAACCTACATAGGCGACTCTCTAGCCTCTGGCCTCATTCGTCCCTCATCTTCCGCTGTTGGGGCGGGGTTCTTTTTTGTTGAGAAGAAGGACAAAACATTACGCCCCCTGCATTGACTACAGAGGACTTAATAACATCACAGTCAGAAATACGTACCCCCTGCCTCTCATCAACTCAGCTTTTGAACCCCTTCATGGAGCTACCGTGTTTACCAAACTCGACCTGCGTAACGCTTACCACCTCGTTAGGATCAAGCAGGGAGACGAATGGAAAACTGCGTTCAATACCCCTCTCGGACATTTTGAATACCTAGTCATGCCATTCGGTCTCACTAACGCCCCAGCAGTGTTTCAGGCCATGGTTAACGATGTGTTGAGGGATTTTCTACACCGTTTTGTGTTTGTCTATTTGGATGACATTCTTATATTCTCTAAGTCACAGGATGAACACGTCTCCCACGTCCGTCTGGTTCTCCAACGCCTCATGGAAAATAAACTATATGTGAAGGCAGAAAAGTGTGAGTTCCACCGGCAGTCCGTCCCCTTTTTTGGGTTTTATTATCGAGCGGGGACAAGTGTCACCAGACCCTGACAAGATCAGAGCAGTTGCGGAGTGGCCCACACCCACGTCCCGGAAGCAGCTACAACGCTTCCTGGGCTTCGCCAACTTCTACCGACGCTTCATCAGGGGTTTCAGCCAAGTGGTTGCCCCCTGACCAAGCTCACCTCCCCTAAGGTGCCATTCCTGTGGACACCGGAGGCCGAGTCAGCCGTGAGTACACTGAAGGAACTATTCACCACCTCACCTGTTCTTATTCATCCAGATGCTAGTTTGCAGTTTATTGTGGAAGTGGACGCCTCTGATTCGGGGGTGGGGGCTGTCCTGTCACAACGTTCCTCCACGGACCAGAAGATCCATCCTGTGGCCTTTTTCTCGAGGAGGTTGACCCCTGCGGAGAAGAACTACGACGTGGGTAACCGGGAGTTGCTTGCTGTTAAGTTGGCATTGGAGGAGTGGAGGCACTGGCTGGACGGAGCAGAGCAACCCTTCATAGTCTGGACAGACCACAAGAACCTGGCTTACATCCAGTCATCCAAGAGGCTAAACTCCCGTCAGGCCAGATGGGCCCTGTTTTTCAGCAGGTTCAAGTTTACTTTAACATACCGTCCTGGCACACGCCATGTCAAGCCTGATGCTCTCTCTCGCCAGTTTACAGACAATGAAGACTCCAGCAATCCTGAACCTATTCTGCCCGCTTCCTGTTTGGTGGCGGCTGTTCACTGGGAAATCGAGTCCCTCGTCCGATCGGCTCAAGAGTCGGAACCTGGACCGGCCGATGGTCCCTCCGACCTTCTCTATGTTCCCGCAGCCGTGCGGCCGCAAGTGCTCAACTGGATCCACACCTCGAGCTTCTCCTGCCACCCTGGTATGAACCGTACACTGTCGCTACTGAAGAGGCACTTTTGGTGGCCATCTGTTGAGGCTGACGTCCGGGAGTACGTGGCGGCCTGTTCCATCTGTGCCCAAAATAAGGCCTCCCACCGGGCTCCTTCGGGCCTGCTGCGGCCTCTCCCAGTCCCGAGTCGTCCTTGGTCTCACGTGGCCTTGGACTTCGTCACTGGACTTCCTATGTCGGAAGGTAATGACACCATACTCACCATCGTGGACAGATTCTCTAAATCTGCCCATTTTGTTGCATTACCAAAATTACCGTCTGCCAGTGAGACGGCCGACCTCTTGGTCCTACATGTATTCCGTCCCCATGGAATACCTGTGGACATAGTGTCCGATAGAGGTCCACAGTTCATTTCTCGGGTATGGAAGGAGTTTTGTTCTGCTCTGGGTGCCTCTGTCAGTCTCTCATCAGGTTTCCATCCCCAGTCCAATGGCCAGACTGAGAGGACCAATCAGGACCTGGAGGCTGCTCTACGCTGTGTGACATCCCAGAACCCGTCCACCTGGGCCAAACACCTCCCGTGGGTCGAATATGCCCACAATTCCCTCACCTCATCTGCCACTGGTCTCTCACCATTTGAGGCGGCTTTGGGATACCAACCGCCATTGTTCCCGTCTCAGGAAAAGGAGTTAGCCGTCCCATCAGTTCAGGATAACCTTCGTCGCTGCCGCAAGGTGTGGGTGGACACCCGTGAGGCCCTTCTACGGACAGCAGAGCGCAACAAGAGAGTGGCGGACAGACACCGGATAGTCGCTCCCCCAGTTCCAGCCTGGTCAGCGAGTCTGGCTCTCCTCCAGCAACATCCCTCTACGCACGGACTCCCGTAAGCTGTCGCCCGGTATTTGGGTCCTTTCGTGATCGACTCCATCATCAACCCTTCGGCTGTTCGGTTGAAGCTTCCCAGGCCATGAGAGTCCATCCTACATTTCACGTGTCCCAGCTTAAACTGGTCTCCTCCAGCCCTTTGTGTCCGCCGGTGGATCCCCTCCGCCACCGCGTATTGTGACGACCATCCAGCCTACACGGTGCGGAGACTGCTGGACGTCCGGAGGCGTGGTAGAGGTTTTCAGTACCTGGTGGACTGGGAGGGATATGGTCCCGAGGAGAGGTCCTGGATTCCCGGCGGTTTATACTGGACCCGCAGCTGGTGGCTGACTTCCATAGGGACCACCCTGACAAGCCGGGGGTCGCCGGGTGGCGCCCGTTGAGGGGGGTACTGTTACGGTTCGGCACTGTTGTTCTTGTTCCCTCTTGTTTTCTGTTTCCCTTTTTTCCCTGTGTGTGTGTTGTTTGTGTCTGTCTCCCCTGCTGTGCAGCCCAGTCAGAGGATCTAGGTCAGGGGGCGTGGCCATTCACTCACAAGATCAGTTACAATCCAGCTGCGGCTCATTGTCACCAATCTACAAGCAGTTATCTACCCGGGCTGGACACCTCTCCAGCGCCAGTTCGTTCCTTCACCACCTGTGGTAACTTGGCTCCGTACAGGAGTCTCAGTTTAGTTGTTACTCTCTTAGCTTTATAGTTGTTTCTGCCAAGTTGGTAACCTGTTTTCTTCTTCGACCAGATCCCGTCGATTCCTGCTGCCTGCCTGCCTGCCACTCCCACGCCGCAACCCGCTCACCAGTTGTCTGTTATCCTCGGCATCCAGCTCTCGGTGCTACTGGCTCTCCTCACCACGCAGCTCCTACCCCGGTCTGTAGCTGCTCCACCCTGCACTACTCCTCTCTGCCAAAACCCCCTGAATAAAACAACATCATATTCACCCTCGTTGTCCGTGTGTCCGTCTCTGCGCCTGAGTCCCCACCAAATCTAACAGTTATACCTGGTTAGAATGCATCATAGTGTTGTTATACCTGGTTAGAATGCATCATCGTGTTTTTATACCTGGTTATAATACATAATCATGTTGTTATACCTGATTATAAAAAATCATAGTGTTTTATACCTGGTTATAATACATAATCATGTTGTTATACCTGGTTATAATGCATCATAGTGTTATACCTGGTTATAATGCATAATAGTTTTGTTATACCTGATTATTATGCATCATTGTTTTTGTTATACCTGGATAAAATGCATCAAAGTGTTGTTATACCTGCTTATAATGCATCATAATGTTGTTATACCTGGTTATAATACATCATAGTGTTGTAATACCTGGTTATAATGCATCATCGTGTTGTTATACCTGGTTATAATACATCATCATGTTGTTATAATGCATCATAGTGTTGTTATACCTGGTTATAATGCATCATAGTGTTCTTATACCTGGTTATAATACATCATAGGGTTGTTATACCTGGTTATAATACATCATAGTGTTGTTATACCTGGTTATAATGCATCATCGGGTTGTTATACCTGGTTAGAATGCATCACAGTGTTGTTATACCTGGTTAGAATGCATCATCGTGTTTTTATACCTGGTTATAATACATAATCATGTTGTTATACCTGATTATAATGCATCATAGTGTTTTTATACCTTTTTATAATACATAATCATGTTGTTATACCTGGTTATAATGCATCATAGTGTTATACCTGGTTATACTGCATAATAGTTTTGTTATACCTGATTATTATGCATCATTGTGTTGTTATACCTGGCTAAAATGCATCAAAGTGTTGTTATACCTGCTTATAATGCATCATAGTGTTGTTATACCTGGTTATAATACATCATAGTGTTGTTATACCTGGTTATAATGCATCATTGTGTTGTTATACCTGGTTTTAATACATAATCGTGTTGTTATACCTGGTTAGAATGCATCATAGTGTTGTTAATCCTGGTTATAATGCATCATGGTGTTGTTATACCTGGTTATAATGCATCATAGTGTTGTTATACCTGGTTATAATGCATCATAGTGTTGTTATACCTGGTTATAATGCATCATAGTGTTATACCTGGTTATACTGCATAATAGTTTTTTTATACCTGATTATTATGCATCATTGTGTTGTTATACCTGGCTAAAATGCATCAAAGTGTTGTTATACCTGCTTATAATGCATCATAGTGTTGTTATACCTGGTTATAATACATCATAGTGTTGTTATACCTGGTTATAATGCATCATTGTGTTGTTATACCTGGATTTAATACATAATCGTGTTGTTATACCTGGTTAGAATGCATCATAGTGTTGTTAATCCTGGTTATAATGCATCATGGTGTTGTTATACCTGGTTATAATGCATCATAGTGTTGTTATACCTGGTTATAATGCATCATCGTGTTGTTATACCTGATTATAATGCATCATAGTGTTGTTATAATGCATCATAGTGTTTTTATACCTGGTTATAATGCATCATAGTGTTGTTATACCTGGCTATAATACATCATCGTGTTGTTATACCTGGTTATAATGCATCATCGTGTTGTTTTACGTGTTTAGAATACATCATCGTGTTGTTATACCTTGTTAGAATGCATCATAGTTTTGTTATACCTGGTTAGAATGCATCATAGTGTTGTTATACCTGGTTATAATGCATCATCGTGTTGTTATACCTGGTTATAATACATCATAGGGTTGTTATACCTGTTTATAATACATCATAGTGTTGTTATACCTGGTTATAATGCATCATCGGGTTGTTATACCTGGTTAGAATGCATCACAGTGTTGTTATACCTTGTTAGAATGCATCATCGTGTTTTTTTACATGGTTATATTACATAATCATGTTGTTATACCTGATTATAAAAGATCATAGTGTTTTTATACCTGGTTATAATACATAATCATGTTGTTATACCTGGTTATAATGCATCATAGTGTTATACCTGGTTAGAATGTATCATAGTGTTGTTATACCTGGTTAGAATGTACCACAGTGTTGTTATACCTGGTTATAATGCATCATCGTGTTGTTATAATACATCATTGTGTTGTTATACCTGGTTAGAATGCATCATAGTGTTGTTATACCTGGTTATAATGCATCATAGTGTTTTTATACCTGGTTATAATACATAATCATGTTGTTATACCTGGTTATAATGCATCATAGTGTTATACCTGGCTAAAAATGCATCATAGTGTTGTTATACCAATCAATCAATCAATCAATCAATTTTATTTTATATAGCCCTTCTTACATCAGCTAATATCTCGAAGTGCTGTACAGAAACCCAGCCTAAAACCCCAAACAGCTAGTAATGCAGGTGTAGAAGCACGGTGGCTAGGAAAAACTCCCTAGAAAGGCAAAACCTAGGAAGAAACCTAGAGAGGAACCAGGCTATGAGGGGTGGCCAGTCCTCTTCTGGCTGTGCCGGGTGGAGATTATAACAGAACCATGCCAAGATGTTCAAAAATGTTCATAAGTGACAAGCATGGTCAAATAATAATCAGGAATAAATCTCAGTTGGCTTTTCATAGCCGATCATTAGAGTTTAAAACAGCAGGTCTGGGACAGGTAGGGGTTCCATAACCGCAGGCAGAACAGTTTAAACTGGAATAGCAGCAAGGCCAGGCGGACTGGGGACAGCAAGGAGTCACCACGGCCGGTAGTCCCGACGTATGGTCCTAGGGCTCAGGTCTCTCAGTTGGCTTTTCATAGCCGATCATTTAGAGTTGAAAACAGCAGGTCTGGGACAGGTAGGGGTTTCATAGTGTTATACCTGCTTATAATGCATCATAGTGTTGTTATACCTGGTTTTAATACATCATAGTGTTGTTATACTTGGTTATAATGCATCATTGTGTTGTTATACCTGGTTAGAATGCATCATAGTGTTGTTCTACCTGGTTAGAATGCATCATTGTGTTGTTATACCTTGTTATAATACATCATAGTGTTGTTATACCTGGTTATAGTACATCATAGGGTTGTTATACCTGGTTATAATACATCATAGTGTTGTTATACCTGGTTATAATGCATCATCGGGTGTTATACCTGGTTAGAATGCATCATAGTGTTGTTATACCTGGTTAGAATGCATCATCGTGTTTTTATACCTGGTTATAATACATAATCATGTTGTTATACCTGGTTATAATGCATCATAGTGTTATACCTGGTTATAATGCATAATAGTTTTGTTATACCTGATTATTATGCATCATTGTTTTTGTTATACCTGGCTAAAATGCATCAAAGTGTTGTTATACCTGCTTATAATGCATCATAGTGTTGTTATACCTGGTTATAATACATCATAGTGTTGTAATACCTGGTTATAATGCATCATCGTGTTGTTATACCTGGTTATAATACATCATCGTGTTGTTATAATGCATCATAGTGTTGTTATACCTGGTTATAATGCATCATAGTGTTCTTATACCTGGTTATAATACATCATCGTGTTGTTATACCTGGTTAGAATACATCATCGTGTTGTTATACCTGGTTAGAATACATCATCGTGTTGTTATACCTGGTTAGAATGCATCATAGTGTTGTTATACCTGGTTAGAATGCATCATAGTGTTTTTATACCTGCTTATAATGCATCATAGTGTTGTTATACCTGGTTATAATGCATCATAGTGTTGTTATACCTGGTTAGAATGCATAATAGTGTTGTTATAATACATCATAGTGTTGTTATACCTGGTAATAATGCATCATAGTGTTATACCTGGTTAGAATGTATCATAGTGTTGTTATACCTGGTTAGAATGTACCACAGTGTTGTTATACCTGGTTATAATACATCATCGTGTTGTTATAATACATCATTGTGTTGTTATACCTGGTTAGAATGCATCATAGTGTTGTTATACCTGGTTATAATGCATCATAGTGTTTTTATACCTGGTTATAATACATAATCATGTTGTTATAACTGGTTATAATGCATCATAGTGTTATACCTGGCTAAAATGCATCATAGTGTTGTTATACCTGCTTATAATGCATCATAGTGTTGTTATACCTGGTTTTAATACATCATAGTGTTGTTATACTTGGTTATAATGCATCATTGTGTTGTTATACCTGGTTAGAATGCATCATAGTGTTGTTCTACCTGGTTAGAATGCATCATTGTGTTGTTATACCTTGTTATAATACATCATAGTGTTGTTATACCTGGTTATAATACATCATAGGGTTGTTATACCTGGTTATAATACATCATAGTGTTGTTATACCTGGTTATAATGCATCATCGGGGTGTTATACCTGGTTAGAATGCATCATAGTGTTGTTATACCTGGTTAGAATGCATCATCGTGTTTTTATACCTGGTTATAATACATAATCATGTTGTTATACCTGATTATAAAAATCATAGTGTTTTATACCTGGTTATAATACATAATCATGTTGTTATACCTGGTTATAATGCATAATAGTTTTGTTATACCTGATTATTATGCATCATTGTTTTTGTTATACCTGGCTAAAATGCATCAAAGTGTTGTTATACCTGCTTATAATGCATCATAGTGTTGTTATACCTGGTTATAATACATCATAGTGTTGTAATACCTGGTTATAATGCATCATCGTGTTGTTATACCTGGTTATAATACATCATCGTGTTGTTATAATGCATCATAGTGTTGTTATACCTGGTTATAATGCATCATAGTGTTCTTATACCTGGTTATAATACATCATAGGGTTGTTATACCTGGTTATAATACATCATAGTGTTGTTATACCTGGTTATAATGCATCATCGGGTTGTTATACCTGGTTAGAATGCATCACAGTGTTGTTATACCTGGTTATAATGCATCATCGGGTTGTTATACCTGGTTAGAATGCATCACAGTGTTGTTATACCTGGTTAGAATGCATCATCGTGTTTTTATACCTGGTTATAATACATAATCATGTTGTTATACCTGATTATAATGCATCATAGTGTTTTAATACCTTTTTATAATACATAATCATGTTGTTATACCTGGTTATAATGCATCATAGTGTTATACCTGGTTATACTGCATAATAGTTTTGTTATACCTGATTATTATGCATCATTGTGTTGTTATACCTGGCTAAAATGCATCAAAGTGTTGTTATACCTGCTTATAATACATAATCATGTTGTTATACCTGATTATAAAAAATCATAGTGTTTTATACCTGGTTATAATACATAATCATGTTGTTATACCTGGTTATAATGCATCATAGTGTTATACCTGGTTATAATGCATAATAGTTTTGTTATACCTGATTATTATGCATCATTGTTTTTGTTATACCTGGCTAAAATGCATCAAAGTGTTGTTATACCTGCTTATAATGCATCATAGTGTTGTTATACCTGGTTATAATACATCATAGTGTTGTAATACCTGGTTATAATGCATCATCGTGTTGTTATACCTGGTTATAATACATCATCGTGTTGTTATAATGCATCATAGTGTTGTTATACCTGGTTATAATGCATCATAGTGTTCTTATACCTGGTTATAATACATCATCGTGTTGTTATACCTGGTTAGAATACATCATCGTGTTGTTATACCTGGTTAGAATACATCATCGTGTTGTTATACCTGGTTAGAATGCATCATAGTGTTGTTATACCTGGTTAGAATGCATCATAGTGTTTTTATACCTGCTTATAATGCATCATAGTGTTGTTATACCTGGTTATAATGCATCATAGTGTTGTTATACCTGGTTATAATACATCATCGTGTTGTTATACCTGGTTATAATGCATCATCGTGTTGTTATACCTGGTTAGAATACATCATCGTGTTGTTATACCTGGTTAGAATGCATCATCGTGTTGTTATACCTGGTTAGAATGCATAATCGTTTTGTTATACCTGGTTATAATACATCAGTGTTGTTATACCTGGTTAGAATGTATCATGGTGTTGTTACACCTGGTTATAATGCATAATAGTGTTGTTATAATACATCATAGTGTTGTTATACCTGGTTATAATGCATCATAGTGTTATACCTGGTTAGAATTTTTTTATAGTGTTGTTATACCTGGTTAGAATGTACCACAGTGTTGTTATACCTGGTTATAATACATCATCGTGTTGTTATAATACATCATTGTGTTGTTATACCTGGTTAGAATGCATCATAGTGTTGTTATACCTGGTTATAATGCATCATAGTGTTTTTATACCTGGTTATAATACATAATCATGTTGTTATACCTGGTTATAATGCATCATAGTGTTATACCTGGCTAAAATGCATCATAGTGTTGTTATACCTGCTTATAATGCATCATAGTGTTGTTATACCTGGTTTTAATACATCATAGTGTTGTTATACTTGGTTATAATGCATCATTGTGTTGTTATACCTGGTTAGAATGCATCATAGTGTTGTTCTACCTGGTTAGAATGCATCATTGTGTTGTTATACCTTGTTATAATACATCATAGTGTTGTTATACCTGGTTATAATACATCATAGGGTTGTTATACCTGGTTATAATACATCATAGTGTTGTTATACCTGGTTATAATGCATCATCGGGGTGTTATACCTGGTTAGAATGCATCATAGTGTTGTTATACCTGGTTAGAATGCATCATCGTGTTTTTATACCTGGTTATAATACATAATCATGTTGTTATACCTGATTATAAAAAATCATAGTGTTTTATACCTGGTTATAATACATAATCATGTTGTTATACCTGGTTATAATGCATCATAGTGTTATACCTGGTTATAATGCATAATAGTTTTGTTATACCTGATTATTATGCATCATTGTTTTTGTTATACCTGGCTAAAATGCATCAAAGTGTTGTTATACCTGCTTATAATGCATCATAGTGTTGTTATACCTGGTTATAATACATCATAGTGTTGTAATACCTGGTTATAATGCATCATCGTGTTGTTATACCTGGTTATAATACATCATTGTGTTGTTATAATGCATCATAGTGTTGTTATACCTGGTTATAATGCATCATAGTGTTCTTATACCTGGTTATAATACATCATAGGGTTGTTATACCTGGTTATAATACATCATAGTGTTGTTATACCTGGTTATAATGCATCATCGGGTTGTTATACCTGGTTAGAATGCATCACAGTGTTGTTATACCTGGTTAGAATGCATCATCGTGTTTTTATACCTGGTTATAATACATAATCATGTTGTTATACCTGATTATAATGCATCATAGTGTTTTTATACCTTTTTATAATACATAATCATGTTGTTATACCTGGTTATAATGCATCATAGTGTTATACCTGGTTATACTGCATAATAGTTTTGTTATACCTGATTATTATGCATAATTGTGTTGTTATACCTGGCTAAAATGCATCAAAGTGTTGTTATACCTGCTTATAATGCATCATCGTGTTGTTATACCTGATTATAATGCATCATAGTGTTGTTATAATGCATCATAGTGTTTTTATACCTGGTTAGAATGCATCATAGTGTTGTTAATCCTGGTTATAATGCATCATGGTGTTGTTATACCTGGTTATAATGCATCATAGTGTTGTTATACCTGGTTATAATGCATCATCGTGTTGTTATACCTGATTATAATGCATCATAGTGTTGTTATAATGCATCATAGTGTTTTTATACCTGGTTAGAATGCATCATAGTGTTGTTAATCCTGGTTATAATGCATCATGGTGTTGTTATACCTGGTTATAATGCATCATAGTGTTGTTATACCTGGTTATAATGCATCATCGTGTTGTTATACCTGATTATAATGCATCATAGTGTTGTTATAATGCATCATAGTGTTTTTATATCTGGTTATAATGCATCATAGTGTTGTTATACCTGGCTATAATACATCATCGTGTTGTTATACCTGGTTATAATGCATCATCGTGTTGTTTTACGTGTTTAGAATACATCATCGTGTTGTTATACCTTGTTAGAATGCATCGTAGTTTTGTTATACCTGGTTAGAATGCATCATAGTGTTGTTATACCTGGTTATAATATATCATCGTGTTGTTATACCTGGTTATAATACATCATAGGGTTGTTATACCTGTTTATAATACATCATAGTGTTGTTATACCTGGTTATAATGCATCATCGGGTTGTTATACCTGGTTAGAATGCATCACAGTGTTGTTATACCTTGTTAGAATGCATCATCGTGTTTTTTTTACATGGTTATATTACATAATCATGTTGTTATACCTGATTATAAAAGATCATAGTGTTTTTATACCTGGTTATAATACATAATCATGTTGTTATACCTGGTTATAATGCATCATAGTGTTATACCTGGTTATAATGCATAATAGTTTTGTTATACCTGATTATTATGCATCATTGTGTTGTTATACCTGGCTAAAATGCATCAAAGTGTTGTTATACCTGCTTATAATGCATCATAGTGTTGTTATACCTGGTTATAATACATCATAGTGTTGTTATACCTGGTTATAATGCATCATCGTGTTGTTATACCTGGTTATAATACATCACCGTGTTGTTATAATGCATCATAGTGTTGTTATACCTGGTTATAATGCATCATAGTGTTGTTATACCTGGTTATAATACATCATAGTGTTGTTATACCTGGTTATAATACATCATAGTGTTGTTATACCTGGTTATAATACATCATAGGGTTGTTATACCTGGTTATAATACATCATAGTGTTGTTATACCTGGTTATAATGCATCATTGGGTTGTTATACCTGGTTAGAATGCATCACAGTGTTGTTATACCTGGTTAGAATGCATCATCGTGTTTTTATACCTGGTTATAATACATAATCATGTTGTTATACCTGATTATAAGGCATCATAGTGTTTTTATACCTGGTTATAATACATAATCATGTTGTTATACCTGGTTATAATGCATCATAGTGTTATACCTGGTTATACTGCATAATAGTTTTGTTATACCTGATTATTATGCATCATTGTGTTGTTATACCTGGCTAAAATGCATCAAAGTGTTGTTATACCTGCTTATAATGCATCATAGTGTTGTTATACCTGGTTATAATACATCATAGTGTTGTTATACCTGGTTATAATGCATCATCGTGTTGTTATACCTGGTTATAATGCATCATCGTGTTGTTATACCTGGTTATAATACATCATAGTGTTGTTATACCTGGTTATAATGCATCATCGGGTTGTTATACCTGGTTATAATGCATCATAGTGTTGTTATACCTGGTTAGAATACATCATTGTGTTGTTATACCTGATTAGAATACATCACAGTGTTGTTATACCTGGTTAGAATGCATCATAGTGTTGTTATACCTGGTTAGAATGCATCATCGTGTTGTTATACCTGGTTATATTGCATCATCGTGTTGTTATACCTGGTTTTAATGCATCATAGTGTTGTTATACCTGGTTAGAATGCATCATCGTGTTGTTATACCTGGTTATATTGCATCATCGTGTTGTTATACCTGGTTATAATACATTATCGTGTTGTTATACCTGGTTAGAATGCATTATAGTGTTGTTATTCCTGGTTATATTGCATCATCGTGTTGTTATACCTGGTTATAATGCATCATTGTGTTGTTATACCTGGCTAAAATGCATCATCGTGTTGTTATACCTGGTTATAATACATCATAGTGTTGTTATACCTGGTTATAATGCATCATCGGGTTGTTATACCTGGTTATAATGCATCATAGTGTTGTTATACCTGGTTAGAATACATCATCGTGTTGTTATACCTGATTAGAATACATCACAGTGTTGTTATACCTGGTTATAATGCATCATTGTGTTGTTATACCTGGTTTTAATACATAATCGTTTTGTTATACCTGGTTAGAATGCATCATAGTGTTGTTAATCCTGGTTATAATGCATCATAGTGTTGTTATACCTGGTTATAATGCATCATCGTGTTGTTATACCTGATTATAATGCATCATAGTGTTGTTATAATGCATCATAGTGTTTTTATACCTGGTTATAATGCATCATAGTGTTGTTATACCTGGTTATAATACATCATCGTGTTGTTATACCTGGTTATAATGCATCATCGTGTTGTTTTACGTGGTTAGAATACATCATCGTGTTGTTATACCTTGTTAGAATGCATCATAGTGTTGTTATACCTGGTTATAATGCATCATCGTGTTGTTATACCTGGTTATAATACATCATAGGGTTGTTATAC
Organism: Coregonus clupeaformis; assembly: GCF_020615455.1. NCBI lineage: Eukaryota > Metazoa > Chordata > Actinopteri > Salmoniformes > Salmonidae > Coregonus > Coregonus clupeaformis. The sequence goes on along the minus strand of NW_025533992.1, from coordinate 174,399 downwards.
CTGTTTATAATACATCATAGTGTTGTTATACCTGGTTATAATGCATCATCGGGTTGTTATACCTGGTTAGAATGCATCACAGTGTTGTTATACCTTGTTAGAATGCATCATCGTGTTTTTTTACATGGTTATATTACATAATCATGTTGTTATACCTGATTATAAAAGATCATAGTGTTTTTATACCTGGTTATAATACATAATCATGTTGTTATACCTGGTTATAATGCATCATAGTATTATACCTGGTTATAATGCATAATAGTTTTGTTATACCTGATTATTATGCATCATTGTGTTGTTATACCTGGCTAAAATGCATCAAAGTGTTGTTATACCTGCTTATAATGCATCATAGTGTTGTTATACCTGGTTATAATACATCACAGTGTTGTTATACCTGGTTATAATGCATCATCGTGTTGTTATACCTGGTTATAATACATCACCGTGTTGTTATAATGCATCATAGTGTTGTTATACCTGGTTATAATGCATCATAGTGTTGTTATACCTGGTTATAATACATCATAGTGTTGTTATACCTGGTTATAATACATCATAGTGTTGTTATACCTGGTTATAATACATCATAGGGTTGTTATACCTGGTTATAATACATCATAGTTTTGTTATACCTGGTTATAATGCATCATTGGGTTGTTATACCTGGTTAGAATGCATCACAGTGTTGTTATACCTGGTTAGAATGCATCATCGTGTTTTTATACCTGGTTATAATACATAATCATGTTGTTATACCTGATTATAAGGCATCATAGTGTTTTTATACCTGGTTATAATACATAATCATGTTGTTATACCTGGTTATAATGCATCATAGTGTTATACCTGGTTATACTGCATAATAGTTTTGTTATACCTGATTATTATGCATCATTGTGTTGTTATACCTGGCTAAAATGCATCAAAGTGTTGTTATACCTGCTTATAATGCATCATAGTGTTGTTATACCTGGTTATAATACATCATAGTGTTGTTATACCTGGTTATAATGCATCATCGTGTTGTTATACCTGGTTATAATGCATCATCGTGTTGTTATACCTGGTTATAATACATCATAGTGTTGTTATACCTGGTTATAATGCATCATCGGGTTGTTATACCTGGTTATAATGCATCATAGTGTTGTTATACCTGGTTAGAATACATCATCGTGTTGTTATACCTGATTAGAATACATCACAGTGTTGTTATACCTGGTTAGAATGCATCATAGTGTTGTTATACCTGGTTAGAATGCATCATTGTGTTGTTATACCTGGTTATATTGCATCATCGTGTTGTTATACCTGGTTTTAATGCATCATAGTGTTGTTATACCTGGTTAGAATGCATCATCGTGTTGTTATACCTGGTTATATTGCATCATCGTGTTGTTATACCTGGTTATAATACATAATTGTGTTGTTATACCTGGTTAGAATGCATCATAGTGTTGTTATACCTGGTTATATTGCATCATCGTGTTGTTATACCTGGTTATAATGCATCATTGTGTTGTTATACCTGGCTAAAATGCATCATTGTGTTGTTATACCTGGTTATAATACATCATAGTGTTGTTATACCTGGTTATAATGCATCATCGGGTTGTTATACCTGGTTATAATGCATCATAGTGTTGTTATACCTGGTTAGAATACATCATCGTGTTGTTATACCTGATTAGAATACATCACAGTGTTGTTATACCTGGTTATAATACATCATAGTGTTGTTATACCTGGTTATAATACATCATAGGGTTGTTATACCTGGTTATAATACATCATAGTTTTGTTATACCTGGTTATAATGCATCATTGGGTTGTTATACCTGGTTAGAATGCATCACAGTGTTGTTATACCTGGTTAGAATGCATCATCGTGTT
>NW_025533992.1:102500-167500 GCF_020615455.1 Coregonus clupeaformis | reverse complement strand
ATAAGGAACAAAAACCCACAACATCCAAGGGAAAACATACAGTTTAAATATGGCTCCCAATCAGAGACAACCCACAACAGCTGACACTCGTTGCCTCTGATTGGGAGCCACTCTGGCCAACATAGACATAGAACAACTAGACACTCAAAACACAGCACATAAACACACGGAATCTACACACCCTGGCTCAACATATAAAGTCCCCAGAGCCAGAGTGTGACAGTGTGTGTGTGTGTGTTTGTGTGTGTATCTCTGGTGTGTGTGTGTGTGTATCTCTGGTGTGTGTGTGTGTGTATCTCTGGTGTGTGTGTGTGTGTATGTGTGTATCTCGTGTGTGTGTGTGTGTGTATCTCTGGTGTGTGTGTGTGTGTGTGTGTGTGTGTGTGAACCTCTTCTGGTGACCAGGAAGACAGTGTATTCGTCGATGGCCTCCAGTCTGTGTAGGCCCATCTCATAACACAGCTCCTCTATCACGTCCAGAGCCACCTGCAGCACAGGAGAACACATGATCAGGGCCACCTGCAGCACAGGAGAACACATGATCAGGGCCACCTGCAGCACCGGAGAACACATGATCACAATCCACTGTAATACATGAAGAGTCCCACACAACAGCTCCTCTATCACGTCCAGAGCCACCTGCAGCACAGGAGAACACATGATCAGGGCCACCTGCAGCACAGGAGAACACATGATCAGGGCCACCTGCAGCACAGGAGAACACATGATCAGGGCCACCTGCAGCACAGGAGAACACATGATCAGGGCCACCTGCAGCACAGGAGAACACATGATCAGGGCCACCTGCAGCACAGGAGAACACATGATCAGGGCCACCTGCAGCACCGGAGAACACATGATCAGGGCCACCTGCAGCACAGGAGAACACATGATCAGGGCCACCTGCAGCACAGGAGAACACATGATCAGGGCCACCTGCAGCACAGGAGAACACATGATCAGGGCCACCTGCAGCACAGGAGAACACATGATCACAATCCACTGTAATACATGAAGAGTCCCACACAACAGCTCCTCTATCACGTCCAGAACCACCTGCAGCACAGGAGAACACATGATCAGGGCCACCTGCAGCACAGGAGAACACATGATCAGAGCCACCTGCAGCACAGGAGAACACATGATCATAGCCACCTGCAGCACAGGAGAACACATGATCAGGGCCACCTGCAGCACAGGAGAACACATGATCACAATCCACTGTAATACATGAAGAGTCCCACACAACAGCTCCTCTATCACGTCCAGAGCCACCTGCAGCACAGGAGAACACATGATCAGAGCCACCTGCAGCACAGGAGAACACATGATCAGGGCCACCTGCAGCACAGGAGAACACATGATCAGGGCCACCTGCAGCACAGGAGAACACATGATCAGGGCCACCTGCAGCACAGGAGAACACATGATCAGGGCCACCTGCAGCACAGGAGAACACATGATCAGAGCCACCTGCAGCACAGGAGAACACAAGATCAGGGCCACCTGCAGCACAGGAGAACACATGATCACAATCCACTGTAATACATGAAGAGTCCCACACATACAGAATCCCAGACACAGACACACACAGGAGAGACAGAAAAGAAACGGACACAGTCTAGGAGACTCACAGAGCACGTCTTGATCTTCAGGTGGCGTTCGATGCCTCCTGGGAACAGGAACAGCTGTCGCTTGGAGCTCCTCCCCGCCTGTTAGAGGTCAGGGGTTAGAGTGTAGAGGTCAGGGTTATCCAAACTGTTTGGACATTTGTTAGCTGGTTATTTAGCGACGTTCAATATTTCGTTTTTTTGGAGAAACGTAGCAACGCTAGTGATCATTACTGACCACCACAGGTCAGAGGTTAAGGGTTAGGACTAGGGGTCAGTACTAACCAGCATAGCTTTGAGTTCCATGCCGCTAGGAGGAATGATGCGTCCTCCGTACCGATAGGTCTTCCTCAGGTTCTGCTCACAAGCCTTCGCTATACCTGGATAATACACATTAACAATATACTGTACCTATCAATACAATACACAGCAACATTATCTGGAGAATACACATGAACAATATACATATCAATACACAGCAACATTATCTGGAGAATACACATGAACAATATACATATCAATACACAGCAACATTACCTGGAGAGTAATGTATATAAAGGGATAATGTAAATGACCCCATTGTCGCTATACCCAGAGGACTATCCCTAACACACATCAATATTACCTCCACAGAGGTATGTGTAAATGTGACTGATATACAATACTTTACAAAACCAGTGTTGTATTTACAGCACCAGTCAAAAGTTTGGACAAACCTACTCATTCAAGGGTTTTTCTTTATTTTTTAAAAACTATTTTCTACATTGTAGAATAATAGTGAATAAGTCAAAACTATGAAATAACACATATGGAATCATGTGGTAACCAAAGAAAGTGTTAAACAAATCAAAATATATGTTATATTTGAGATTCTTCAAAGTCGCCACCCTTTGCCTTGATGACAGCTTTGCACACTCTTGGCATTTCTCTCGACCAGCTTCACCTGGAATGCTTTTCCAACAGTCTTGAAGGGGTTCCCACATATGCTGAGCACTTTATGACTGCTTTTCCTTCACTCTGCGGTCCAACTCATCCCAAACCATCTCAATTGGGTTGAGGTCGGGTGATTGTGGAGGCCAGGTCATCTGATGCAGCACTCCATCACTCTCCTTCTTGGTCAAATAGCCCTTACACAGCCTGGAGGTGTTCTGGGTCATTGTCCTGTTGAAAAACAAATGATAGTCCCACTAAGCCCAAACCAGATGGGATGGCATATCGCTGTAGATTGCTGTGGTAGCCATGCTGGTTAAGTGTGCCTTGAATTCTAAATAAATCCCTGACAGTGCTGCCACTGGGCTCCCGAGTGGTGCAGCGGTCTAAGGCACTGCATCTCAGTGCTTGAGGCGTCACTACAGACCCCTCTGGTTCGGTTCCAGGCTGTATCACAACCGGCCGTGATTGGGAGTCCCATAGGGCGGCGCACAATTGGCCCAGCGTCGTCCGGGTTTGGCCGGTGTAGGCCTTCATTGTAAATAAGAATTTGTTCATAACTGACTTGCCTAGTTAAATAAAGATGAAAAAATAAAATAAAATAAACAGTGTCACCAGCAAAGCACCCCCACACCACCACACCTCCTCCTCCATGATTCACGGTGGGAACCACACATGCAGAGATCATCCGTTCACCTACTCTGCGTCTCACAATTGAAACCAAAAATCTCAAATTTGGACTCATCAGACCAAAGGACAGATTTCCACCAGTCTAATGTCCATTGCTCGTGTTTCTTGGCCCAAGCAAGTCTCTTCTTCTTATTGGTGTCCTTTAGTAGTGGTTTCTTTGCAGCAATTTGACCATGAAGGCCTGATTCACCCAGTCTCATCTGAACAGTTGATGTTGAGATGTGTCTGTTACTTGAACTCTGAAACATTTATTTGGGCTGCAATTTCTGAGGCTGGTAACTCTAATGAACTTATCCTCTGCAGCAGAGGTCTTCCTTTCCTGTGGCGGTCGTCATGAGAGCCAGTTTCATCATAGCGCTTGATGGTTTTTGCGACTGCACTTCGTGAAATGTTCCATATTGACTGACCTTCATGTCTTAAAGTAATAATGGACTGTCGTTTCTCTTTGCTTATCTGAGCTGTTCTTGCCATAATATGGACTTGGTCTTCACCCCTACCTTTTCACAACACAACTGATTGGCTCAAACACATTGAGAAGGAAAGAAATTCTACAAACTAACTTTTAACAAGGCACACCTGTTAACTGAAATGCATTCCAGGTGACTACCTCATGAAGCTGGTTGAGAGAATGCCAAGAGTGTGCAAAGCTGTCATCAAGGCAAAGGGTGGCGACTTTGAAGAATCTCAAATATAAAATATATTTTTGATTTGTTTAACCCTTTTTTGGTTACTACATTATGTGTTATTTCATAGTTTTGATGTCTTCACTATTATTCTACAATGTAGAAAATAGTTTAAAAAATTAAGAAAAACCCTGGAATGAGTAGGTGTGTCCAAACTTTTGACTGGTAGTGTATAAATACAGGCCTACTAGCTCTGCTATTTCTCTACTATCTTCAGACACCTACCCTGAAACAGTCCTCCCTGGCTGCAGCAGGCGTCCTGTAGGAACTTTAACAAGAAGGGCTTCAGGACCTCGGAGCAGCGATGGAATGCAGTCAGGATGTAGAGCAACCTCCAACCACGCTGACAACTGTCCCTAAAGGTTAGAGGTCATGGGTTAGAGACCAGGGGTTAGAGACCAGGGGTTAGAGACCAGGGGTTAGAGACCAGGGGTTAGAGACCAGGGGTTAGAGGTCAGGGGTTAGAGGTCAGGGGTTAGAGACCAGGGGTTAGAGACCAGGGGTTAGAGTTAGGGTCTTACGGTTTAGAGCTGGTGTTTCCTGTAATCTGTTTGAGGAGTTGACAGTAGGGTCAGGGGTTAGAGACCAGGGGTTAGAGTTAGGGTCTTACGGTTTAGAGCTGGTGTTTCCTGTAATCTGTTTGAGGAGTTGACAGTAGGGTCAGGGGTTAGAGACCAGGGGTTAGGAGTTAGGGTCTTACGGTTTAGAGCTGGTGTTTCCTGTAATCTGTTTGAGGAGTTGACAGTAGGGTCAGGGGTTAGAGACCAGGGTTAGAGACCAGGGGGTTAGAGTTAGGGTCTTACGGTTTAGAGCTGGTGTTTCCTGTAATCTGTTTGAGGAGTTGACAGTAGGGTCAGGGGTTAGAGACCAGGGTTAGAGTTAGGGTCTTACGGTTTAGAGCTGGTGTTTCCTGTAATCTGTTTGAGGAGTTGACAGTAGGGTCAGGGGTTAGAGACCAGGGGTTAGAGTTAGGGTCTTACGGTTTAGAGCTGGTGTTTCCTGTAATCTGTTTGAGGAGTTGACAGTAGGGTCAGGGGTTAGAGACCAGGGGTTAGAGTTAGGGTCTTACGGTTTAGAGCTGGTGTTTCCTGTAATCTGTTTGAGGAGTTGACAGTAGGGTCAGGGGTTAGAGACCAGGGTTAGAGACCAGGGGTTAGAGTTAGGGTCTTACGGTTTAGAGCTGGTGTTTCCTGTAATCTGTTTGAGGAGTTAACAGTAGGGTCAGGGGTTAGAGACCAGGCGTTAGAGTTAGGGTCTTACGGTTTAGAGCTGGTGTTTCCTGTAATCTGTTTGAGGAGTTGACAGTAGGGTCAGGGTTAGAGACCAGGGGTTAGAGACCAGGGGTTAGAGTTAGGGTCTTACGGTTTAGAGCTGGTGTTTCCTGTAATCTGTTTGAGGAGTTGACAGTAGGGTCAGGGGTTAGAGACCAGGGGTTAGAGTTAGGGTCTTACGGTTTAGAGCTGGTGTTTCCTGTAATCTGTTTGAGGAGTTGACAGTAGGGTCAGGGGTTAGAGACCAGGGGTTAGAGTTAGGGTCTTACGGTTTAGAGCTGGTGTTTCCTGTAATCTGTTTGAGGAGTTGACAGTAGGGTCAGGGGTTAGAGACCAGGGGTTAGAGTTAGGGTCTTACGGTTTAGAGCTGGTGTTTCCTGTAATCTGTTTGAGGAGTTGACAGTAGGGTCAGGGGTTAGAGACCAGGGGTTAGAGTTAGGGTCTTACGGTTTAGAGCTGGTGTTTCCTGTAATCTGTTTGAGGAGTTGACAGTAGGGTCAGGGGTTAGAGACCAGGGGTTAGAGTTAGGGTCTTACGGTTTAGAGCTGGTGTTTCCTGTAATCTGTTTGAGGAGTTGACAGTAGGGTCAGGGGTTAGAGACCAGGGGTTAGAGACCAGGGGGTTAGAGTTAGGGTCTTACGGTTTAGAGCTGGTGTTTCCTGTAATCTGTTTGAGGAGTTGACAGTAGGGTCAGGGTTAGAGACCAGGGGTTAGAGTTAGGGTCTTACGGTTTAGAGCTGGTGTTTCCTGTAATCTGTTTGAGGAGTTGACAGTAGGGTCAGGGGTTAGAGACCAGGGGTTAGAGTTAGGGTCTTACGGTTTAGAGCTGGTGTTTCCTGTAATCTGTTTGAGGAGTTGACAGTAGGGTCAGGGGTTAGAGACCAGGGGTTAGAGTTAGGGTCTTACGGTTTAGAGCTGGTGTTTCCTGTAATCTGTTTGAGGAGTTGACAGTAGGGTCAGGGGTTAGAGACCAGGGGTTAGAGACCAGGGGTTAGAGTTAGGGTCTTACGGTTTAGAGCTGGTGTTTCCTGTAATCTGTTTGAGGAGTTGACAGTAGGGTCAGGGGTTAGAGACCAGGGGTTAGAGTTAGGGTCTTACGGTTTAGAGCTGGTGTTTCCTGTAATCTGTTTGAGGAGTTGACAGTAGGGTCAGGGGTTAGAGACCAGGGGTTAGAGACCAGGGGTTAGAGTTAGGGTCTTACGGTTTAGAGCTGGTGTTTCCTGTAATCTGTTTGAGGAGTTGACAGTAGGGTCAGGGGTTAGAGACCAGGGGTTAGAGACCAGGGGTTAGAGTTAGGGTCTTACGGTTTAGAGCTGGTGTTTCCTGTAATCTGTTTGAGGAGTTGACAGTAGGGTCAGGGTTAGAGACCAGGGGTTAGAGTTAGGGTCTTACGGTTTAGAGCTGGTGTTTCCTGTAATCTGTTTGAGGAGTTGACAGTAGGGTCAGGGGTTAGAGACCAGGGGTTAGAGTTAGGGTCTTACGGTTTAGAGCTGGTGTTTCCTGTAATCTGTTTGAGGAGTTGACAGTAGGGCCAGGGTTAGAGACCAGGGTTAGAGTTAGGGTCTTACGGTTTAGAGCTGGTGTTTCCTGTAATCTGTTTGAGGAGTTGACAGTAGGGTCAGGGGTTAGAGACCAGGGGTTAGAGTTAGGGTCTTACGGTTTAGAGCTGGTGTTTCCTGTAATCTGTTTGAGGAGTTGACAGTAGGGTCAGGGGTTAGAGACCAGGGGTTAGAGTTAGGGTCTTACGGTTTAGAGCTGGTGTTTCCTGTAATCTGTTTGAGGAGTTGACAGTAGGGCCAGGGGTTAGAGACCAGGGGTTAGAGTTAGGGTCTTACGGTTTAGAGCTGGTGTTTCCTGTAATCTGTTTGAGGAGTTGACAGTAGGGTCAGGGGTTAGAGACCAGGGGTTAGAGACCAGGGGTTAGAGTTAGGGTCTTACGGTTTAGAGCTGGTGTTTCCTGTAATCTGTTTGAGGAGTTGACAGTAGGGTCAGGGGTTAGAGACCAGGGGTTAGAGTTAGGGTCTTACGGTTTAGAGCTGGTGTTTCCTGTAATCTGTTTGAGGAGTTGACAGTAGGGTCAGGGGTTAGAGACCAGGGGTTAGAGTTAGGGTCTTACGGTTTAGAGCTGGTGTTTCCTGTAATCTGTTTGAGGAGTTGACAGTAGGGTCAGGGGTTAGAGACCAGGGGTTAGAGTTAGGGTCTTACGGTTTAGAGCTGGTGTTTCCTGTAATCTGTTTGAGGAGTTGACAGTAGGGTCAGGGGTTAGAGACCAGGGGTTAGAGTTAGGGTCTTACGGTTTAGAGCTGGTGTTTCCTGTAATCTGTTTGAGGAGTTGACAGTAGGGTCAGGGGTTAGAGACCAGGGGTTAGGAGTTAGGGTCTTACGGTTTAGAGCTGGTGTTTCCTGTAATCTGTTTGAGGAGTTGACAGTAGGGTCAGGGGTTAGAGACCAGGGGTTAGAGTTAGGGTCTTACGGTTTAGAGCTGGTGTTTCCTGTAATCTGTTTGAGGAGTTGACAGTAGGGTCAGGGGTTAGAGACCAGGGGTTAGAGTTAGGGTCTTACGGTTTAGAGCTGGTGTTTCCTGTAATCTGTTTGAGGAGTTGACAGTAGGGTCAGGGGTTAGAGACCAGGGGTTAGGAGTTAGGGTCTTACGGTTTAGAGCTGGTGTTTCCTGTAATCTGTTTGAGGAGTTGACAGTAGGGTCAGGGGTTAGAGACCAGGGGTTAGAGTTAGGGTCTTACGGTTTAGAGCTGGTGTTTCCTGTAATCTGTTTGAGGAGTTGACAGTAGGGTCAGGGGTTAGAGACCAGGGGTTAGAGACCAGGGGTTAGAGTTAGGGTCTTACGGTTTAGAGCTGGTGTTTCCTGTAATCTGTTTGAGGAGTTGACAGTAGGGTCAGGGGTTAGAGACCAGGGGTTAGAGACCAGGGGTTAGAGTTAGGGTCTTACGGTTTAGAGCTGGTGTTTCCTGTAATCTGTTTGAGGAGTTGACAGTAGGGTCAGGGGTTAGAGACCAGGGTTAGAGACCAGGGGTTAGAGTTAGGGTCTTACGGTTTAGAGCTGGTGTTTCCTGTAATCTGTTTGAGGAGTTGACAGTAGGCTTCATCCTTCATCAGACCAAACTCTCCAATCAGCTAGAGAGGGAGAACACACACATCACACAGCTGTCAGAAACACAACACTAACCACCAACTGTTAATGGTGTGCGTGTTACCAGAAACACAACACTAACCACCAACTGGTAATGGTGTGGGTGTTACCAGAAACATAACACTAACCACCGACTGGTAATGGTGTGGGTGTTACCAGAAACACAACACTAACCACCAACTGGTAATGGTGTGGGTGTTACCAGAAACACAACACTAACCACCAACTGGTAATGGTGTGGGTGTTACCAGAAACACAACACTAACCACCAACTGGTAATGGTGTGGGTGTTACCAGAAACACAACACTAACCACCAACTGGTAATGGTGTGGGTGTTACCAGAAACACAACACTAACCACCAACTGGTAATGGTGTGGGTGTTACCAGAAACATAACACTAACCACCAACTGGTAATGGTGTGGGTGTTACCTTGAGGAAGGTCTTGACTACTTCCTGTTCTGTCAGTCCCTTCAGGGGGTGGTCTCCCATAAAACGCATCACCGCTATGAACATGACATAGTAGGACATATCATGACATACCAGGACATAGCAGGACATGATATACCATGACTTAACATAACGGAGCGTGACAAAGGCATAAAATGACATAGCATGACATAGTGTGACATAGTGTGACATAGCATGACATAGTGTGACATATAACTTACATAGGAAGATGTCTGTAGCCACTCTGTTCATAGCAGGATCAGTGAAATCTATCAGAGATTCAGACAGTGGAGACTGGGGGAGAGAGAGATATAATGGAACACTATCAGAGATTCAGACAGTGGAGACTGGGGGAGAGAGAGATAATGGAACACTATCAGAGATTCAGACAGTGGAGACTGGGGGAGAGATATAATGGAACACTATCAGAGATTCAGACAGTGGAGACTGGGGGAGGGAGAGATATAATGGAACACTATCAGAGATTCAGACAGTGGAGACTGGGAGAGAGAGAGATATAATGGAACACTATCAGAGATTCAGACAGTGGAGACTGGGGGAGAGAGAGATATAATGGAACACTATCAGAGATTCAGACGGTGGAGACTGGGGGAGGGAGAGATATAATGGAACACTATCAGAGATTCAGACAGTGGAGACTGGGGGAGAGAGATATAATGGAACACTATCAGAGATTCAGACAGTGGAGACTGGGAGAGAGAGAGATATAATGGAACACTATCAGAGATTCAGACAGTGGAGACTGGGGGAGAGAGAGATATAATGGAACACTATCAGATATTCAGATGGTGGAGACTGGGGGAGGGAGAGATATAATGGAACACTATCAGAGATTCAGACAGTGGAGACTGGGAGAGAGATATATAATGGAACACTATCAGAGATTCAGACAGTGGAGACTGGGGGGGGAGAGATATATAATGGAACACTATCAGAGATTCAGACAGTGGAGACTGGGGAGGGAGAGATATAATGGAACACTATCAGAGATTCAGACAGTGGAGACTGGGGAGAGATATAATGGAACACTATCAGAGATTCAGACAGTGGAGACTGGAGGAGAGAGAGATATAATGGAACACTATCAGAGATTCAGACAGTGGAGACTGGGAGAGAGACAGAGATAATGGAACACTATCAGAGATTCAGACAGTGGAGACTGGGGGAGAGAGATATAATGGAACACTATCAGAGATTCAGACAGTGGAGACTGGGAGAGAGATATAATGGAACACTATCAGAGATTCAGACAGTGGAGACTGGGGGGGGGAGAGATATAATGGAACACTATCAGAGATTCAGACAGTGGAGACTGGGGAGGGAGAGATATAATGGAACACTATCAGAGATTCAGACAGTGGAGACTGGGGGGGAGAGAGATATAATGGAACACTATCAGAGATTCAGACAGTGGAGACTGGGGGAGAGAGATATAATGGAACACTATCAGAGATTCAGACAGTGGAGACTGGGGAGAGAGAGATATAATGGAACACTATCAGAGATTCAGACAGTGGAGACTGGGGGAGAGAGATATAATGGAACACTATCAGAGATTCAGACAGTGGAGACTGGGGAGAGAGATATAATGGAACACTATCAGAGATTCAGACAGTGGAGACTGGGGGAGAGAGAGATATAATGGAACACTATCAGAGATTCAGACAGTGGAGACTGGGGGGGAGAGAGATATAATGGAACACTATCAGAGATTCAGACAGTGGAGACTGGGAGAGAGACATAATGGAACAATATCAGAGATTCAGACAGTATAGACTGGGGGAGAGAGATATAATGGAACACTATCAGAGATTCAGACAGTGGAGACTGGGAGAGAGACATAATGGAACACTATCAGAGATTCAGACAGTGGAGACTGGGGGAGAGATATAATGGAACACTATCAGAGATTCAGACAGTGGAGACTGGGAGAGAGAGATATAATGGAACACTATCAGAGATTCAGACAGAGGAGACTGGGGGGGAGAGAGATATAATGGAACACTATCAGAGATTCAGACAGCGGAGACTGGGGAGAGAGATATAATGGAACACTATCAGAGATTCAGACAGTGGAGACTGGGGAGAGAGATATAATGGAACACTATCAGAGATTCAGACAGTGGAGACTGGGGAGGAGAGATATAATGGAACACTATCAGAGATTCAGACAGTGGAGACTGGGGAGAGAGAGATATAATGGAACACTATCAGAGATTCAGACTGTGGAGACTGGGGGAGAGATATAATGGAACACTATCAGAGATTCAGACAGTGGAGACTGGGGAGAGAGAGATATAATGGAACACTATCAGAGATTCAGACAGTGGAGACTGGGGGAGAGAGATATAATGGAACACTATCAGAGATTCAGACAGTGGAGACTGGGGAGAGAGAGATATAATGGAACACTATCAGAGATTCAGACAGTGGAGACTGGGCTGAGAGAGAGATATAATGGAACACTATCAGAGATTCAGACAGTGGAGACTGGGGAGAGATATAATGGAACACTATCAGAGATTCAGACAGTGGAGACTGGGGGGAGAGAGATATAATGGAACACTATCAGAGATTCAGACAGTGGAGACTGGGGGAGAGAGATATAATGGAACACTATCAGAGATTCAGACTGTGGAGACTGGGGGGAGAGATATAATGGAACACTATCAGAGATTCAGACAGTGGAGACTGGGGGAGAGAGATATAATGGAACACTATCAGAGATTCAGACAGTGGAGACTGGGGGAGAGAGATATAATGGAACACTATCAGAGATTCAGACAGTGGAGACTGGGGGAGAGAGAGATATAATGGAACACTATCAGAGATTCAGACAGTGGAGACTGGGGAGAGAGAGATATAATGGAACACTATCAGAGATTCAGACAGTGGAGACTGGGGAGGAGAGATATAATGGAACACTATCAGAGATTCAGACAGTGGAGACTGGGGAGAGAGAGATATAATGGAACACTATCAGAGATTCAGACAGTGGAGACTGGGGGAGAGAGAGATATAATGGAACACTATCAGAGATTCAGACAGTGGAGACTGGGGGAGGGGAGAGATATAATGGAACACTATCAGAGATTCAGACAGTGGAGACTGGGGGAGAGACAGATATAATGGAACACTATCAGAGATTAAGACAGTGGAGACTGGTGGAGAGATATAATGGAACACTATCAGAGATTCAGACAGTGGAGACTGGGGGAGAGAGATATAATGGAACACTATCAGAGATTCAGACAGTGGAGACTGGGGGAGAGAGATATAATGGAACACTATCAGAGATTCAGACAGTGGAGACTGGGGGAGAGAGAATATAATGGAACACTATCAGAGATTCAGACAGTGGAGACTGGGGAGAGAGAGATATAATGGAACACTATCAGAGATTCAGACAGTGGAGACTGGGGGAGAGAGATATAATGGAACACTATCAGAGATTCAGACAGTGGAGACTGGGGAGAGAGAGATATAATGGAACACTATCAGAGATTCAGACAGTGGAGACTGGGGGAGAGAGATATAATGGAACACTATCAGAGATTCAGACAGTGGAGACTGGGGGAGAGAGATATAATGGAACACTATCAGAGATTCAGACAGTGGAGACTGGGGGGAGAGAGATATAATGGAACACTATCAGAGATTCACACAGTGGAGACTGGGGGAGAGAGAGATATAATGGAACACTATCAGAGATTCAGACAGTGGAGACTGGGGGAGAGAGATATAATGGAACACTATCAGAGATTCAGACAGTGGAGACTGGGGGGGAGAGAGATATAATGGAACACTATCAGAGATTCAGACTGTGGAGACTGGGGGAGAGATATAATGGAACACTATCAGAGATTCAGACAGTGGAGACTGGGGGAGAGAGATATAATGGAACACTATCAGAGATTCAGACAGTGGAGACTGGGGGGGAGACAGAGATAATGGAACACTATCAGAGATTCAGACAGTGGAGACTGGGGGAGAGAGATATAATGGAACACTATCAGAGATTCAGACAGTGGAGACTGGGGGAGGAGATATAATGGAACACTATCAGAGATTCAGACAGTGGAGACTGGGGGAGAGATATAATGGAACACTATCAGAGATTCAGACAGTGGAGACTGGGGGAGAGAGAGATATAATGGAACACTATCAGAGATTCAGACAGTGGAGACTGGGGAGAGAGAGAGATAATGGAACACTATCAGAGATTCAGACAGTGGAGACTGGGGAGAGAGATATATAATGGAACACTATCAGAGATTCAGACAGTGGAGACTGGGGGAGAGAGATATAATGGAACACTATCAGAGATTCAGACAGTGGAGACTGGGGGAGAGAGATATAACGGAACACTATCAGAGATTCAGACAGTGGAGACTGGGGGAGAGAGAGATATAATGGAACACTATCAGAGATTCAGACAGTGGAGACTGGGGAGGGAGAGATATAATGGAACACTATCAGAGATTCAGACAGTGGAGACTGGGGTAGAGAGATATAATGGAACACTATCAGAGATTCAGACAGTGGAGACTGGGGGAGAGAGAGATATAATGGAACACTATCAGAGATTCAGACAGTGGAGACTGGGGGAGAGAGATATAATGGAACACTATCAGAGATTCAGACAGTGGAGACTGGGGTAGAAAGAGATATAATGGAACACTATCAGAGATTCAGACAGTGGAGACTGGGGGAAGAGAGACATAATGGAACACTATCAGAGATTCAGACCGTGGAGACTGGGGAAGGGAGATATAATGGAACACTATCAGAGATTCAGACAGTGGAGACTGGGGGGAAGAGATATAATGGAACACTATCAGAGATTCAGACAGTGGAGACTGGGGGAGGCAGAGATATAATGGAACACTATCAGAGATTCAGACAGTGGAGACTGGGGGGCAGAGATATAATGGAACACTATCAGAGATTCAGACAGTGGAGACTGGGGAGGCAGAGATATAATGGAACACTATCAGAGATTCAGACAGTGGAGACTGGGGGAGAGAGAGATATAATGGAACACTATCAGAGATTCAGACAGTGGAGACTGGGGGAGAGATATAATGGAACACTATCAGAGATTCAGACAGTGGAGACTGGGGGAGGCAGAGATATAATGGAACACTATCAGAGATTCAGACAGTGGAGACTGGGGAGAGAGATATAATGGAACACTATCAGAGATTCAGACAGTGGAGACTGGGGGAGGGAGAGATATAATGGAACACTATCAGAGATTCAGACAGTGGAGACTGGGGGAGAGAGATACATAATGGAACACTAACAGAGATTCAGACAGTGGAGACTGGGGGAGAGAGATATAATGGAACACTATCAGAGATTCAGACAGTGGAGACTGGGGGAGGGAGAGATATAATGGAACACTATCAGAGATTCAGACAGTGGAGACTGGGGGAGAGAGATATAATGGAACACTATCAGAGATTCAGACAGTGGAGACTGGGGGAGAGAGAGATATAATGGAACACTCTCAGAGATTCAGACAGTGGAGACTGGGGGAGAGAGAGATATAATGGAACACTATCAGAGATTCAGACGGTGGAGACTGGGGGAGAGAGAGATATAATGGAACACTATCAGAGATTCAGACAGTGGAGACTGGGGGAGAGAGATATAATGGAACACTATCAGAGATTCAGACAGTGGAGACTGGGGGAGAGATATATAATGGAACACTATCAGAGATTCAGACAGTGGAGACTGGGAGAGGGAGATATAATGGAACACTATCAGAGATTCAGACAGTGGAGACTGGGGGAGAGATATAATGGAACACTATCAGAGATTCAGACAGTGGAGACTGGGGGAGGGAGAGATATAATGGAACACTATCAGAGATTCAGACAGTGGAGACTGGGGGAGAGAGATACATAATGGAACACTAACAGAGATTCAGACAGTGGAGACTGGGGGAGAGATATAATGGAACACTATCAGAGATTCAGACAGTGGAGACTGGGGGGAGGGAGAGATATAATGGAACACTATCAGAGATTCAGACAGTGGAGACTGGGGAGAGAGATATAATGGAACACTATCAGAGATTCAGACAGTGGAGACTGGGGGAGGGAGAGATATAATGGAACACTATCAGAGATTCAGACAGTGGAGACTGGGGGAGAGAGATATAATGGAACACTATCAGAGATTCAGACAGTGGAGACTGGGGGAGAGAGATATAATGGAACACTATCAGAGATTCAGACAGTGGAGACTGGGAGAGGGAGATATAATGGAACACTATCAGAGATTCAGACAGTGGAGACTGGGGGAGAGATATATAATGGAATACTATCAGAGATTCAGACAGTGGAGACTGGGGGAGAGAGAGAGATAATGGAACACTATCAGAGATTCAGACAGTGGAGACTGGGGGAGAGAGAGATATAATGGAACACTATCAGAGATTCAGACAGTGGAGACTGGGGGAGGCAGAGATATAATGGAACACTATCAGAGATTCAGACAGTGGAGACTGGGGGAGGCAGAGATATAATGGAACACTATCAGAGATTCAGACAGTGGAGACTGGGGGGAGAGATATAATGGAACACTATCAGAGATTCAGACAGTGGAGACTGGGGGAGGGAGAGATATAATGGAACACTATCAGAGATTCAGACAGTGGAGACTGGGGGAGAGAGATACATAATGGAACACTAACAGAGATTCAGACAGTGGAGACTGGGGGAGAGATATAATGGAACACTATCAGAGATTCAGACAGTGGAGACTGGGGGAGGGAGAGATATAATGGAACACTATCAGAGATTCAGACAGTGGAGACTGGGGG
This sequence comes from Coregonus clupeaformis, assembly GCF_020615455.1. Taxonomy (NCBI): domain Eukaryota; kingdom Metazoa; phylum Chordata; class Actinopteri; order Salmoniformes; family Salmonidae; genus Coregonus; species Coregonus clupeaformis. The sequence goes on along the minus strand of NW_025533992.1, from coordinate 151,862 downwards.
AGAGAGATATAATGGAACACTATCAGAGATTCAGACAGTGGAGACTGGGGGGAGGGAGAGATATAATGGAACACTCTCAGAGATTCAGACAGTGGAGACTGGGGGAGAGAGAGATATAATGGAACACTATCAGAGATTCAGACGGTGGAGACTGGGGGAGGCAGAGATATAATGGAACACTATCAGAGATTCAGACAGTGGAGACTGGGGGAGGCAGAGATATAATGGAACACTATCAGAGATTCAGACAGTGGAGACTGGGGGAGGCAGAGATATAATGGAACACTATCAGAGATTCAGACAGTGGAGACTGGGGGAGAGACAGATATAATGGAACACTATCAGAGATTCAGACAGTGGAGACTGGGGGAGAGAGATATAATGGAACACTATCAGAGATTCAGACAGTGGAGACTGGGGAGAGAGAGATATAATGGAACACTATCAGAGATTCAGACAGTGGAGACTGGGGGAGGCAGAGATATAATGGAACACTATCAGAGATTCAGACAGTGGAGACTGGGGGAGGCAGAGATATAATGGAACACTATCAGAGATTCAGACAGTGGAGACTGGGGGAGAGATATAATGGAACACTATCAGAGATTCAGACAGTGGAGACTGGGGGAGGGAGAGATATAATGGAACACTATCAGAGATTCAGACAGTGGAGACTGGGGGAGAGATATAATGGAACACTATCAGAGATTCAGACAGTGGAGACTGGGGGAGAGAGATATAATGGAACACTATCAGAGATTCAGACAGTGGAGACTGGGGGAGATATATAATGGAACACTATCAGAGATTCAGACAGTGGAGACTGGGGGAGAGAGATACATAATGGAACACTAACAGAGATTCAGACAGTGGAGACTGGGGGAGAGATATAATGGAACACTATCAGAGATTCAGACAGTGGAGACTGGGGGAGGGAGAGATATAATGGAACACTATCAGAGATTCAGACAGTGGAGACTGGGGGAGAGAGATATAATGGAACACTATCAGAGATTCAGACAGTGGAGACTGGGGGAGGGAGAGATATAATGGAACACTCTCAGAGATTCAGACAGTGGAGACTGGGGGAGAGAGAGATATAATGGAACACTATCAGAGATTCAGACGGTGGAGACTGGGGGAGAGAGAGATATAATGGAACACTATCAGAGATTCAGACAGTGGAGACTGGGGGAGAGAGATATAATGGAACACTATCAGAGATTCAGACAGTGGAGACTGGGGGGAGATATAATGGAACACTATCAGAGATTCAGACAGTGGAGACTGGGGGAGATATAATGGAACACTATCAGAGATTCAGACAGTGGAGACTGGGGGAGAGATATAATGGAACACTATCAGAGATTCAGACAGTGGAGACTGGGGGAGGGAGAGATATAATGGAACACTATCAGAGATTCAGACAGTGGAGACTGGGGGGAGGGAGAGATATAATGGAACACTATCAGAGATTCAGACAGTGGAGACTGGGGGAGGGAGAGATATAATGGAACACTATCAGAGATTCAGACAGTGGAGACTGGGGTAGAGAGAGATATAATGGAACACTATCAGAGATTCAGACAGTGGAGACTGGGAGGGGGGAGAGATATAATGGAACACTATCAGAGATTCAGACAGTGGAGACTGGGAGGGGGGAGATATAATGGAACACTATCAGAGATTCAGACAGTGGAGACTGGGGAGAGAGAGATATAATGGAACACTATCAGAGATTCAGACAGTGGAGACTCGGGCGAGAGAGATATAATGGAACACTATCAGAGATTCAGACAGTGGAGACTGGGGAGAGAGATATAATGGAACACTATCAGAGATTCAGACAGTGGAGACTGGGAGAGAGATATAATGGAACACTATCAGAGAATTCAGACAGTGGAGACTGGGGGAGAGAGATATAATGGAACACTATCAGAGATTCAGACAGTGGAGACTGGGGAGAGATATAATGGAACACTATCAGATATTCAGACAGTGGAGACTGGGGGGGGAGAGATATAATGGAACACTATCAGAGATTCAGACAGTGGAGACTGGGGGAGAGAGAGATAATGGAACACTATCAGAGATTCAGACAGTGGAGACTGGGGGAGAGAGAGATATAATGGAACACTATCAGAGATTTAGACAGTGGAGACTGGGAGAGGGAGAGATATAATGGAACACTATCAGAGATTCAGACAGTGGAGACTGGGGGAGAGATATAATGGAACACTATCAGAGATTCAGACAGTGGAGACTGGGGGAGAGAGAGATAATGGAACACTATCAGAGATTCAGACAGTGGAGACTGGGGGAGAGATATAATGGAACACTATCAGAGATTCAGACAGTGGAGACTGGGAGAGAGATATAATGGAACACTATCAGAGATTCAGACAGTGGAGACTGGGAGAGACAGAGATAATGGAACACTATCAGAGATTCAGACAGTGGAGACTGGGAGAGAGAGATATAATGGAACACTATCAGAGATTCAGACAGTGGAGACTGGGGAGAGAGATATAATGGAACACTATCAGAGATTCGGACAGTGGAGACTGGGGAGAGAGATATAATGGAACACTATCAGAGATTCAGACAGTGGAGACTGGGGGAGAGAGATATAATGGAACACTATCAGAGATTCAGACAGTGGAGACTGGGGGAGAGATATAATGGAACACTATCAGAGATTCAGACAGTGGAGAATGGGGGAGAGAGATATAATGGAACACTATCAGAGATTCAGACAGTGGAGACTGGGGGAGAGATATAATGGAATACTATCAGAGATTCAGACAGTGGAGACTGGGGGAGAGAGATATAATGGAACACTATCAGAGATTCAGACAGTGGAGACTGGGGGAGGGAGAGATATAATGGAACACTATCAGAGATTCAGACAGTGGAGACTGGGGGAGAGAGATATAATGGAACACTATCAGAAACAGACAGAAACAAATAGCGCCCGGAGAAGATGGCTGCCGTTTTACAGCCCTCTAACCAATTGTACATTATGTGTGTTTTTCCGCGTTATTTGTAATTTATTTTGTACATAATGTTTATGCCATCGTCTCTTATAACCAAAAAGAGCTTCTGGATATCAGGACAGCGATTACTCACCTCGCATTGACGAAGACTTTTTCTTCAACGAGTCGGACGCGAAGGATATTCTACAGACACCCGGCAAGGCCCAGATCCCCGTCATTCGCCTGAGGAAGAGACGAGATATCGTGGGACGTAGGTCGGGGTGCCTTTAAGGATCCGACGGCGAGCGAGTAAACTGCCTCTCCCATCAATACTATTAGCCAACGTTCAATCTTTGAGAATAAAATTGACGATTTAAGATTACGGTTATCCTACCAACGGGACATTAAAAACTGTAATATCTTATGTTTCACGGAGTCGTGGCTGAACGACAACAATGATACCATTCAGCTAGCAGGCTACACGCTACATCGGCAGGACAGAACGGCTGGCTCCGGTAAGACAAAGGGTGGCGGTCTCTGTATATTTGTAAACAACAGCTGGTGTACAAAATCAAATACTAAGGAAGTCTCGAGGTTTTGCTCGCCTGAGGTAGAGTATCTTATGATAAGCTGTAGACCACACTATTTACCAAGAGAGTTTTCAGCTATATTTTTCATAGCTGTCTATTTACCACCACAAACCAATGCTGGCATTAAGATTGCACTGAATGAGTTGTACAAGGCCATTAATCAACAGGAAAACGCTCATCCAGATGCAGCGCTCCTAGTGGCCGGGGACTTTAATGCAGGGAAACTTAAATCCGTTCTACCTAATTTCTACCAGCATGTCAAATGTGCAACCAGAGGGAAAAAAACTCTAGACCACCTTTACTCCACACACAGAGACGCATACAAAGCTCTCCCTCGCCCTCCATTTGGCAAATCTGACCATAACTCTATCCTCCTGATTCCTGCTTATAAGCAAAAACTGAAGCAGGAAGCACCAGTGATTCAGTTAATAAAAAAGTGGTCAGATGACGCAGATGCCAAGCTACAGGACTGTTTTGCTAGCACAGACTGGAACATGTTCCGGGGATTCTTCAGACAGCATTGAGGAGTACACCACATCAGTCACTGGCTTCATCAATAAGTGCATCGATGATGTCGTCCCCACAGTGACCGTACGTACATACCCCAACCAGAAGCCATGGATTACAGGCAACATCCGCACTGAGCTAAAGGGTAGAGCTGCCGCTTTCAAGGAACGGGACTCTAACCCGGAAGCTTATAAGAAATCCCGCTATGACCTCCGACGAACCATCAAACAGGCAAAGAGTCAATACAGGTCTAAGATTGAATCATACTACACTGGCTCTGACGCTCGTCGGATGTGGCAGGGCTTGAAAACTATTACAGACTACAAAGGGAAGCACAGCCGCGAGCTGCCCAGTGACACAAGCCTACCAGACGAGCTAAACCACTTCTATGCTCGCTCGAGGCAAGCAACACTGAAGCATGCATGAGAGCACCAGCTGTTCCGGACGACTATGTGATCACGCTCTCCGTAGCCTGATGTGAGTAAGACTTTAAGCAAGTCAACATTCACAAGGCCGCTGGAGCCAGGACGGATTACCAGGGCGTGTACTCCGAGCATGTGCTGACCAACTGGCAAGTGTCTTCACTGACATTTTCAACATGTCCCTGACCGAGTCTGTAATACCAACATGTTTCAAGCAGACCACCATAGTCCCCGTGCCCAAGAACTCTAAGATAACCTGCCTAAATGACTACCGACCCGTAGCACTGACGTCTGTAGCCATGAAGTGCTTTGAAAGACTGGTCATGGCTCACATCAACAGCATAATCCCAGAAACCCTAGACCCACTCCAATTTGCATACCGCCCCAACAGATCCACAGATGATGCAATCTCTATCGCACTCCACACTGCCCTTTCCCACCTGGACAAGAGGAACACCTACGTGAGAATGCTATTCATTGACTACAGCTCAGCATTCAACACCATAGTGCCCTCTAAGCTCATCACTAAGCTAAGGATCCTGGGACTAAACACCTCCCTCTGCAACTGGATCCTGGACTTCCTGACGGGCCGCCCCCAGGTGGTAAGGGTAGGTAACAACACATCTGCCACACTGATCCTCAACACGGGGGCCCCCTCAGGGGTGCGTGCTCAGTCCCCTCCTGTACTCTCTGTTCACCCATGACTGCATGGCCAGGCACCGACTCCAACACCATCATTAAGTTTGCCGACGACACAACAGTGGTAGGCCTGATCACCGACAACGATGAGACAGCCTATAGGAGGAGGTCAGAGATCTGGCGTGTGGTGCCAGGACAACAACCTCTCCCTCAACGTGACCAAGACAAAGGAGATGATTGTGGACTACAGGAAAAAAAAAGAGGACTGAGCACGCCCCATTCTCATCGACGGGGCTGTAGTGGAACAGGTTGAGAGCTTCAAGTTCCTTGGTGTCCACATCACCAACGAACTATCATGGTCCAAGCACACCAAGACAGTCGTGAAGAGGGCACGACAAAGCCTATTCCCCCTCAGGAGACTAAAAAGATTTGGCATGGGTCCTCAGATCCTCAAAAAAATTCTACAGCTGCACCATCGAGAGCATCCTGACTGGTTGCATCACCGCCTGGTATGGCAACTGCTTGGCCTCTGACCGCAAGGCACTACAGAGGGTAGTGCGTACGGCCCAGTACATCACTGGGGCAAAGCTCCCTGCCATCCAAGACCTCTATACCAGGCGGTGTCAGAGGAAGGCCCTCAAAATTGTCAAAGACTCCAGCCACCCCTAGTCATAGACTGTTCTCTCTGCTACCGCACGGCAAGCGGTACCGGAGTGCCAAGTCTAGGTCCAAAAGACTTCTCAACAGCTTCTACCCACAAGCCATAAGACTCCTGAACAGCTAATCATGGCTACCCGGACTATTGCACTGCCCCCCACCCCATCCTTTTACGCTGCTGCTACTCTGTTAAGTATTTATGCATAGTCACTTTAACTCTACCCACATGTACATATTACCTCAACTACCTCAACTAGCAGTGCCCCCGCACATTGACTCTGCACCGGTACCCCCTGTATATATAGCCTCCCCTACTGTCACTTTATTTTACTTCTGCTCTTTGTTTTTCTCAACACTTTTTTGTTGTTGTTTTATTCTTACTTTTTTTGTTTAAAATAAACGCACTGTTGGTTAAGGGCTGTAAGTAAGCATTTCACTGTAATGTCTGCACTTGTTGTATTCGGCGCATGTGACCAATAAAATTTGATTTGATTTGATTTGATTTGATTCAGACAGTGGAGACTGGGGAGGGAGAGATATAATGGAACACTATCAGAGATTCAGACAGTGGAGACTGGGGGAGGGAGAGATATAATGGAACACTATCAGAGATTCAGACAGTGGAGACTGGGGGAGAGATATATTATGGAACACTATCAGAGATTCAGACAGTGGAGACTGGGGGAGAGATATAATGGAACACTATCAGAGATTCAGACAGTGGAGACTGGGGGGAGATATAATGGAACACTATCAGAGATTCAGACAGTGGAGACCTGGGGAGAGAGAGATAATGGAACACTATCAGAGATTCAGACAGTGGAGACTGGGGGGGAGAGAGATATAATGGAACACTACAGTGTTACCATGGAGAACTTGATGTGTTGTAATGTGTTATAATGTTTTATAATGTGTTATAATGTGTTATAATGTGTTACCATGGAGAACATGATGAGATATAATGTGTTATCATGTTTTATAATGTGTTATTGTCACGGTTTCGGCCGAGGCTGCCTCTCCTCCTTGTTCGGGCAGGCTTCGGCGCTCGTCGTCTCCGAATTCTACGCTGCCACCGATAGATGTTTCATGTTCGTTGCTTTTGTCTGTTTGTGTCACACCTGTTTCTGTTTTACGTAATTAGTGTCCTATAAGTTTCTCGTTGTGTTTGTCATGTGTTGTGTATGATTGTTTTTCGTCAGTGTTGTGTTTGCTCGGTTGAGCATATTTTCTCCACTGCGCTGGAGCACAGTTGCACTTGTTCGTGCACCACTTCGTTTATCGCACCTGTTTGTGCGCATTTGCCTTTCGCCTTGTGCGTAGTTTAGCTGTTTGGGCTTAGTTGTCCTGTTGCCTGTGTTGGGCCAGAAATACAGCATTTGGAACCTACAGTCGGCGCCTGCATTTGATTTCCTACACTACACCTACACACGCCCTGACAGAATCATACACCACTCATGGAATCAGCAGGAGCCGAAGCAGCCCAGACAAGACTGGAAGCCCAGGTTCGGGACCAGCAAGAGCAACTCCTGCAGATTGGGGAACGCCCTGCAGGAGGTGATTACCACACTCCGAGGCTGGGGTTCGCCTCCACCACCGCCCGCCCTGCCAGCACCATCGGCCAGCCCGCCCATTCCAGCGCCGGAACCTCGAGGAGTCCGACTATCTCTCCCGAGGGCTTACGACGGGACAGCGGCTGGGTGTCAAGGATTCCTGCTCCAGGTAGAGCTATACCTGGCCACCGTGCACCCGGCACCTTCAGGGCATGAGAGCGTGTCCGCCCTGATCTCCTGCCTGGCCGGGAAAAGCGTTGGAGTGGGCCAACGCGGAGTGGAGGAAGATCGACGCCACGACCATCACGTACCCCGAGTTCTCCCGCCGCTTCAGGGCGGTGTTTGACTCATCCCCGGAGGGGAAAGCGGCGGGGAGCGTCTGGTCTTCCTCCGACAGGGAGGAGAAGTGCCCAGGAATTCGCGCTCGAATTCCGTACTCTGGCGGCAGATGCAGGGTGGAATGATCGGGCCCTCATCGATCTATACCGATGCAGCCTACGTGAGGGACGTCCGTCGGGAGCTGGCGTGCAGGGACACCAGTCTCACTTTCGACCAGCTGGTGGATATGTCCATCAGGCTGGATAACCTGCTGGCTACCCGCGGGACGTCTTGCGGAGGGTCCGTCCATTCCACCCTCCAGCGCCTCCCGAGCCTTGTCCCATGGAGCTCGGGGCGCTGGCGCTAGAGAGGAGGGGTCGGCAGGCTAGGGGGTCCATCCACTGCACCAACTGTGGTCGGGGAGGACACACCGCGGCTAGGTGCTGGGGATGGCCTCCTAGGGAAGATGACGACAGGCCCCGCACTGGGGATTCCTTCCAGGTGAGTAGGCGCCCCACTCACCCAGAGCTCTCTGTTGCCCATTTCTGCATGCCTGTATGTTTTCCACAGGTAGCACCTCATGCCCAGCATAAGGCGCTGGTAGATTCAGGCGCAGCTGGGAATTTTATTGATAAAAAGTTTTGTTTAGCGTTAGGGATTCCCCTCATTCCTGTTGATGTTCCTTTTCCCGTTCACGCCCTAGATAGTCGTCCGTTGGAGTACGGGCTTGATCAGGAGGTCACGGCGCCACTTAGGATGTGTGCGCAGGGGGATCATCAGGAGATGATTCAGCTGTTCCTGATTGACTCTCCTGCGTATCCGGTGGTGCTGGGCATGCCCTGGTTGAGTACCCATAACCCAGTGATTTCGTGGCAGGAGAGGGCTCTGATGGAGTGGTCTGCTCAGTGTGTGGGTAGATGTTTGGGCGTTTCCGTGGGGGCTACCTCGGTGGAGAGTCCAAACCAGGTGCCCGCATTGCACATTCCACCTGAGTATGGGGATTTGGCTATCGCGCGTTTAGTAAGGCGAGGGCGACGCGGTTGCCACCCCATAGGCAGGGGGATTGTGCGATAAACCTTCAGGCAGGAGCTGCGCTCCCACGGAGTCATGTGTATCCTCTGTCTCAGGAGGAGAAGAAAGCTATGGAGATTTACATAGACGAATCGCTGAGACAAGGATACATACGGCCGTCCACTTCCCCGCGTCCTCGAGTTTCTTTTTCGTGAAGAAGAAGGATGGTGGTTTGCGTCCGTGCATCGATTACCGTGGTCTCAATCAGATTACGGTGAAGTATAGTTATCCACTCCCGCTGATTGCGACCATGACTGAGTCGTTGCATGGGGGCGCGTTTCTTCACGAAATTAGATCTCAGGAGCGCGCACAACTTGGTGCGCATCAAGAAGGATGATGAATGGAAAACAGCCTTTAGTACCACCTCGGGCCATTACGAGTATCTAGTCATGCCATACGGGTTGATGAATGCTCCGTCGGTTTTCCAATCATTTGTGGATGAGATCTTCAGGGACATGCAGGGACAGGGAGTCGTTGTGTACATAGATGACATTCTCGTGTACTCACCTACCCATGTCGAGCATGTGGCCCTGGTGCGCAGAGTGTTGCGGAGGCTGGTGGAGCACGACCTGTATGTGAAGGCAGAGAAGTGTCTGTTTTTCCAGGAGTCGATCTCCTTTTGGGGGTATCAGTTGTCAGCGTCAGGGGTGAAGATGGAGGTAGACCGAGCGTCGGCCGTGCGTAATTGGCAAACACCAACCACTGTGAAAGAGGTGCAGCAGTTTTTGGGGGTTTGCGAATTACTACCGGAGGTTTATCCGGGGTTTTGGGCAAGTGGCAGCTCCCATCACGTCTCTCTTGAAGGGGGTCCGGTGCGTCTGCAGTGGTCAGTCGAGGCGGACAGGGCGTTTGGGAGGCTGAAGGACCTGTTTACCTCGGCTCGGTGCTGGCGCATCCGGATCCCTCTTTACCATTTCAGGTAGAGGTGGACGCGTCTGAGGCCGGTATTGGCGCCAGTGCTTTCACAACGGTCAGGCGCGCCACCTAAACTCCGCCCCTGTGCCTTCTATTCCAAGAAGCTCAGCCCGGCGGGAGCGAAATTATGACATAGGGGACAGGGAGCTGTTAGCTGTGGTACAGGCCCTTAAGGTGTGGAGGCACTGGCTTGAGGGGGCTCAACACCCTTTCCTCATTTTGACGGACCACCGTAACCTGGAGTACATCCGGGCAGCGAGGAGGCTGAACCCTCGGCAGGCTAGATGGAGTATGTTTTTGACCCGTTTCTCTTTTAAGATCACCTACATCCCTGGGTCACAAAACGGGAAGGCAGATGCGCTGTCTCGGCTGTATGACGGGGAGGAGAGGTTCGTGGAGCCCACTCCCATACTGCCGGAGTCGTGTCTAGTGGCACCGGTGGTGTGGGAGCTCGATTCTGAGCTCGAGCGGGCATTACGCACCGACCCTAGTCCACCACAATGCCCGGAGGGTCGGAAGTATGTTCCGCTCGAGTGTCGGGATCGATTGATCTATTGGGCTCACACGTCACCCTCCTCTGGACACCCGGGTATCGGCCGGACAGTGCACTGTCTTAGTGCCAAATATTGGTGGCCCACGTTGGCCAGGGATGTGAGGGTTTATGTTTCCTCCTGCTCGGTGTGCGCCCAGTGTAAGGCGCCTAGACATCTGCCTAGGGGTAAGTTACTGCCCCTGCCCGTTCCACAACGACCATGGTCCCACCTCTCGGTGGATTTTATAACTGACCTTCCCCTCTCCCAAGGGAATACTACCATCCTGGTCGTTGTGGACCGGTTCTCTAAGGCCTGTCGTTTGCTCCCCATGCCGGGTCTTCCTACGGCCCTGCAAACTGCCGAGGCACTGTTTACCCATGTGTTCCGGCACTCACGGGGTGCCCGAGGACATTGTGGCTGATCGGGGTCCCCAATTCACCTCCAGGGTCTGGAGAGCGTTTATGGAGCGGTTGGGGGTCTCGGTGAGCCTCACCTCGGGCTACCACCCGGAGAGCAATGGGCAGGTGGAACGCGTAAACCAGGATGTGGGTAGGTTTCTCAGAACATACTGCCGGGACCGGCCGGAGGAGTGGTCAAGGTACGTTCCCTGGGCCGAGATGGCCCAGAATTCCCTACGCCATTCCTCCACGAACCTAACCCCATTTCAATGTGTGTTAGGTTACCAGCGGTTCTGGCACCCTGGCAGCAGAGCCAGATCGAGGCTCCTGCGGTGGATGAGTGGCGCGGCGCTCGGAGGAAACTTGGAACGCTGCACACGTCCACCTGCAGCGGGCCCTCCGAGCGTCAGAAGGCGAGCGCTGATCTCCACCGCAGTGAGGCACCGGTGTACGCACCTGGTGATCGAGTCTGGCTCTCTACCAGAAACCTGCCCCTCCGCCTGCCCTGTCGGAAACTGGGTCGACGGTTTGTAGGGCCATTTAAAGTCCTGAGGAGGTTGAACGAGGTTTGTTATAGATTACAGCTTCCTGTGGAGTATAAGTGTATTAACCCCTCGTTCCATGTGTCCCTTCTCAGGCCGGGTGGTAGTGGGCCCACTCCAAGAAGATGAGATCTTGGAGACTCCTCCGCCCCGTTGGACATCGAGGGGCACCGGCGTACTCCGTGAGATCCATCTTGGGATTCGAGACGTCGGATGGGGGTCTCCAGTATCTAGTGGAGTGGGAGGGGTACGGTCCGGAGGAGCGGTGCTGGGTGCCGAGGAGAGACGTGTTGGACCCGTCGCTCCTGACGGAGTTCCATCGAAGGCATCCGACGCGCCCTGCGCCGCGTCCCCCTGGCCGTCCCCGAGGCCGGGTCGAGCGCGCGTCTGGAGCCGCGCGTCAAGGGGGGGTACTGTCACGGTTTCGGCGAGGCTGCCTCTCCTCCTTGTTCGGGCAGGCTTCGGCGCTCGTCGTCTCCGAATTCTAGCTGCCACCGATAGATGTTTCATGTTCGTTTGCTTTTGTCTGTTTGTGTCACACCTGTTTCTGTTTTACGTAATTAGTGTCCTATAAGTTTCTCGTTGTGTTTGTCATGTGTTGTGTATGATTGTTTTTCGTCAGTGTTGTGTTTGCTCGGTTGAGCATATTTTCTCCACTGCGCTGGAGCACAGTTGCACTTGTTCGTGCACCACTTCGTTTGTCGCACCTGTTTGTGCGCATTTGCCTTTCGCCTTGTGCGTAGTTTAGCTGTTTGGGCTTAGTTGTCCTGTTGCCTGTGTTGGGCCAGAAATACAGCATTTGGAACCTACAGTCGGCGTCCTGCATTTGATTTCCTACACTACACCTACACACGCCCTGACAGTTATAATGTGTTACCATGGAGAACTTGATGTGTTGTAATGTGTTATAATGTTTTATAATGTGTTATAATGTGTTACCATGGAGAACTTGATGTGTTGTAATGTGTTATAATGTGTTATAATGTGTTACCATGGAGAACTTGATGTGTTGTAATGTGTTATAATGTGTTATAATGTGTTACCATGGAGAACTTGATGTGTTGTAATGTGTTGTAATGTGTTATAATGTGTTATAATGTGTTACCTTGGAGAACCTGACCATTTCAAAGGGATCTCTGGTGTCTTTGAGCTTCTTGGACTTCACAGAGGCACTATGGGGAGGGAACCACGGGTAAATACACACTACTGGGGGACACAGTGGTACACTATGGGGAGGAACCACGGGTAAATACACACTACTGGGGGGACAGTGGAACACTATGGGGAGGAACCACGGGTAAATACACACTACTGGGGACACAGTGGAACACTATGGGGAGGAACCACGGGTAAATACACACTACTGGGGACACAGTGGAACACTATGGGGAGGAACCACGGGTAAATACACACTACTGGGGGACACAGTGGTACACTATGGGGGAGGAACCACGGGTAAATACACACTACTGGGGGACACAGTGGAACACTATGGGGAGGAACCACGGGTAAATACACACTACTGGGGGACAGTGGAACACTATGGGGAGGAACCACGGGTAAATACACACTACTGGGGGACACAGTGGAACACTATGGGGGAGGAACCACGGGTAAATACACACTACTGGGGGGGACAGTGGAACACTATGGGGAGGAACCACGGGTAAATACACACTACTGGGGGACACAGTGGAACACTATGGGGAGGAACCACGGGTAAATACACACTACTGGGGGACACAGTGGTACACTATGGGGAGGAACCACGGGTAAATACACACTACTGGGGGACACAGTGGAACACTATGGGGAGGAACCACGGGTAAATACACACTACTGGGGGACACAGTGGAACACTATGGGGAGGAACCACGGGTAAATACACACTACTGGGGGACACAGTGGTACACTATGGGGAGGAACCACGGGTAAATACACACTACTGGGGGACACAGTGGAACACTATGGGGAGGAACCACGGGTAAATACACACTACTGGGGGACACAGTGGAACACTATGGGGAGGAACCACGGGTAAATACACACTACTGGGGGACACAGTGGTACACTATGGGGAGGAACCACGGGTAAATACACACTACTGGGGACACAGTGGAACACTATGGGGAGGAACCACGGGTAAATACACACTACTGGGGGGACAGTGGAACACTATGGGGAGGAACCACGGGTAAATACACACTACTGGGGACACAGTGGAACACTATGGGGAGGAACCACGGGTAAATACACACTACTGGGGGACACAGTGGAACACTATGGGGAGGAACCACGGGTAAATACACACTACTGGGGACACAGTGGTACACTATGGGGAGGAACCACGGGTAAATACACACTACTGGGGGACACAGTGGTACACTATGGGGAGGAACCACGGGTAAATACACACTACTGGGGGACACAGTGGTACACTATGGGGAGGAACCATGGGTAAATACACACTACTGGGGACACAGTGGAACACTATGGGGAGGAACCACGGGTAAATACACACTACTGGGGGACACAGTGGAACACTATGGGGAGGAACCACGGGTAAATACACACTACTGGGGGACACAGTGGAACACTATGGGGAGGAACCACGGGTAAATACACACTACTGGGGGGACACAGTGGAACACTATGGGGAGGAACCACGGGTAAATACACACTACTGGGGGACACAGTGGAACACTATGGGGAGGAACCACTGGGTAAATACACACTACTGGGGGACACAGTGGAACACTATGGGGAGGAACCACGGGTAAATACACACTACTGGGGGACACAGTGGAACACTATGGGGAGGAACCACGGGTAAATACACACTACTGGGGGACACAGTGGAACACTATGGGGAGGAACCACGGGTAAATACACACTACTGGGGGACACAGTGGAACACTATGGGGGAGGAACCACGGGTAAATACACACTACTGGGGGACACAGTGGTACACTATGGGGAGGAACCACGGGTAAATACACACTACTGGGGGACACAGTGGTACACTATGGGGAGGAACCACGGGTAAATACACACTACTGGGGGACACAGTGGAACACTATGGGGAGGAACCACGGGTAAATACACACTACTGGGGGACACAGTGGTACACTATGGGGAGGAACCACGGGTAAATACACACTACTGGGGGACACAGTGGAACACTATGGGGAGGAACCACGGGTAAATACACACTACTGGGGGACACAGTGGAACACTATGGGGAGGAACCACGGGTAAATACACACTACTGGGGGACACAGTGGAACACTATGGGGGAGGAACCACGGGTAAATACACACTACTGGGGACACAGTGGAACACTATGGGGAGGAACCACGGGTAAATACACACTACTGGGGGACACAGTGGAACACTATGGGGAGGAACCACGGGTAAATACACACTACTGGGGGACACAGTGGAACACTATGGGGAGGAACCACGGGTAAATACACACTACTGGGGGACACAGTGGAACACTATGGGGAGGAACCACGGGTAAATACACACTACTGGGGGACACAGTGGAACACTATGGGGAGGAACCACGGGTAAATACACACTACTGGGGGACACAGTGGAACACTATGGGGAGGAACCACGGGTAAATACACACTACTGGGGGACACAGTGGAACACTATGGGGAGGAACCACGGGTAAATACACACTACTGGGGGACACAGTGGAACACTATGGGGAGGAACCACGGGTAAATACACACTACTGGGGGACACAGTGGAACACTATGGGGAGGAACCACGGGTAAATACACACTACTGGGGGACACAGTGGAACACTATGGGGAGGAACCACGGGTAAATACACACTACTGGGGGACACAGTGGAACACTATGGGGAGGAACCACGGGTAAATACACACTACTGGGGGCACAGTGGAACACTATGGGGAGGAACCACGGGTAAATACACACTACTGGGGACACAGTGGAACACTATGGGGAGGAACCACGGGTAAATACACACTACTGGGGGACACAGTGGAACACTATGGGGAGGAACCACGGGTAAATACACACTACTGGGGACACAGTGGAACACTATGGGGAGGAACCACGGGTAAATACACACTACTGGGGGACACAGTGGAACACTATGGGGAGGAACCACGGGTAAATACACACTACTGGGGGACACAGTGGAACACTATGGGGAGGAACCACGGGTAAATACACACTACTGGGGGACACAGTGGAACACTATGGGGAGGAACCACGGGTAAATACACACTACTGGGGACACAGTGGAACACTATGGGGAGGAACCACGGGTAAATACACACTACTGGGGGACACAGTGGAACACTATGGGGAGGAACCACGGGTAAATACACACTACTGGGGGACACAGTGGAACACTATGGGGAGGAACCACGGGTAAATACACACTACTGGGGGACACAGTGGAACACTATGGGGAGGAACCACGGGTAAATACACACTACTGGGGGACACAGTGGAACACTATGGGGAGGAACCACGGGTAAATACACACTACTGGGGGACACAGTGGAACACTATGGGGAGGAACCACGGGTAAATACACACTACTGGGGGACACAGTGGAACACTATGGGGAGGAACCACGGGTAAATACACACTACTGGGGACACAGTGGAACACTATGGGGAGGAACCACGGGTAAATACACACTACTGGGGACACAGTGGAACACTATGGGGAGGAACCACGGGTAAATACACACTACTGGGGGACACAGTGGAACACTATGGGGAGGAACCACGGGTAAATACACACTACTGGGGGACACAGTGGAACACTATGGGGAGGAACCACGGGTAAATACACACTACTGGGGGACACAGTGGAACACTATGGGGAGGAACCACGGGTAAATACACACTACTGGGGGACACAGTGGAACACTATGGGGAGGAACCACGGGTAAATACACACTACTGGGGGGACACGTGGAACACTATGGGGAGGAACCACGGGTAAATACACACTACTGGGGGACACAGTGGAACACTATGGGGAGGAACCACGGGTAAATACACACTACTGGGGGACACAGTGGAACACTATGGGGAGGAACCACGGGTAAATACACACTACTGGGGGACACAGTGGAACACTATGGGAGGAACCACGGGTAAATACACACTACTGGGGGACACAGTGGAACACTATGGGGAGGAACCACGGGTAAATACACACTACTGGGGGACACAGTGGAACACTATGGGGAGGAACCACGGGTAAATACACACTACTGGGGGACACAGTGGAACACTATGGGGAGGAACCACGGGTAAATACACACTACTGGGGGACACAGTGGAACACTATGGGGAGGAACCACGGGTAAATACACACTACTGGGGACACAGTGGAACACTATGGGGAGGAACCACGGGTAAATACACACTACTGGGGGACACAGTGGAACACTATGGGGAGGAACCACGGGTAAATACACACTACTGGGGACACAGTGGAACACTATGGGGAGGAACCACGGGTAAATACACACTACTGGGGGGACACAGTGGAACACTATGGGGAGGAACCACGGGTAAATACACACTACTGGGGGACACAGTGGAACACTATGGGAGGAACCACGGGTAAATACACACTACTGGGGGACACAGTGGAACACTATGGGGAGGAACCACGGGTAAATACACACTACTGGGGGACACAGTGGAACACTATGGGGAGGAACCACGGGTAAATACACACTACTGGGGGACACAGTGGAACACTATGGGGAGGAACCACGGGTAAATACACACTACTGGGGACACAGTGGAACACTATGGGGAGGAACCACGGGTAAATACACACTACTGGGGGACACAGTGGAACACTATGGGGAGGAACCACGGGTAAATACACACTACTGGGGGACACAGTGGAACACTATGGGGAGGAACCACGGGTAAATACACACTACTGGGGGACACAGTGGAACACTATGGGGAGGAACCACGGGTAAATACACACTACTGGGGGACACAGTGGAACACTATGGGGAGGAACCACGGGTAAATACACACTACTGGGGACACAGTGGTACACTATGGGGAGGAACCACGGGTAAATACACACTACTGGGGGACACAGTGGAACACTATGGGGAGGAACCACGGGTAAATACACACTACTGGGGGACACAGTGGAACACTATGGGGAGGAACCACGGGTAAATACACACTACTGGGGGGACACAGTGGAACACTATGGGGAGGAACCACGGGTAAATACACACTACTGGGGGACACAGTGGAACACTATGGGGAGGAACCACGGGTAAATACACACTACTGGGGACACAGTGGTACACTATGGGGAGGAACCACGGGTAAATACACACTACTGGGGGACACAGTGGAACACTATGGGGAGGAACCACGGGTAAATACACACTACTGGGGGACACAGTGGAACACTATGGGGGAGGAACCACGGGTAAATACACACTACTGGGGGGAAGTGGAACACTATGGGGAGGAACCACGGGTAAATACACACTACTGGGGGACACAGTGGTACACTATGGGGAGGAACCACGGGTAAATACACACTACTGGGGGACACAGTGGAACACTATGGGGAGGAACCACGGGTAAATACACACTACTGGGGGGGACAGTGGAACACTATGGGGAGGAACCACGGGTAAATACACACTACTGGGGGACACAGTGGTACACTATGGGGAGGAACCACGGGTAAATACACACTACTGGGGGACACAGTGGAACACTATGGGGAGGAACCACGGGTAAATACACACTACTGGGGGACACAGTGGAACACTATGGGGAGGAACCACGGGTAAATACACACTACTGGGGGACACAGTGGTACACTATGGGGAGGAACCACGGGTAAATACACACTACTGGGGGACACAGTGGTACACTATGGGGAGGAACCACGGGTAAATACACACTACTGGGGGACACAGTGGTACACTATGGGGAGGAACCACGGGTAAATACACACTACTGGGGGACACAGTGGAACACTATGGGGAGGAACCACGGGTAAATACACACTACTGGGGGACACAGTGGAACACTATGGGGAGGAACCACGGGTAAATACACACTACTGGGGGGGACAGTGGTACACTATGGGGAGGAACCACGGGTAAATACACACTACTGGGGGACACAGTGGAACACTATGGGGAGGAACCACGGGTAAATACACACTACTGGGGGACACAGTGGTACACTATGGGGAGGAACCACGGGTAAATACACACTACTGGGGGACACAGTGGAAGGTGTGAGAGTGGTGGTGTGTGGTGTGAGTGGTGTGAGTGGTGTGAGTGGTGTGTGATATGTGTGATGTGTGTGTGTGATGTGTGATGTGTGTGTTTGATGTGTGATGTGTGTGTTTGATGTGTGTGTGTGTGTGATGTGTGTGTGTGTGTGTGTGTGTGTGTGTGTGTGTGATATGTGTACGTGTGATGTGTGTGGTGTGTGTGTGTGATGTGTGTGTGTGATGTTTGTGTGTGTGTGTGTGTGTGTGTGTGTGTGTGTGTGTGTGTGTGTGTGTGAGTGGTGTGAGTGGTGTGAGAGTGGTGTGAGAGTGGTGTGTGTGTTTACCCCTTGGCAGCTGGTTTTCTGTAGTATTTCTTGGCGAACTCCACCATGTCGTACTGCGTGTCCTGGAGAACGCTCTCGTCCATCTCTAGAAACTCATCAAACCCCTCCTAAACCACAACAACAGCTTAGAGAGAGAGAGAGTGTGTACAGTAGTACAGTGTGTGTGTGTGTGTGTGTGTGTGTCTGTATGTGTGTGTGTGTGTGTGTGTGTGTGTCTGTATGTGTGTGTGTGTGTGTGTGTGTGTGTGTCTGTGTCTGTGTGTGTGTGTGTACCTCCAGAGTGGGGTCTATCTCGTGAGCGGCCGCGCTGGACGCCACGGCCACAGCCATAGCTGATGTCACGGCAACACGCCCTGCTCCTACTTTAAGCGCCGCCCTGCGGTCGGCCGGGAGGGACAGGAAATCAGGAGCAGCGACGGGACGGACACAATCTGACGGGAACGCCCCTGCACGACCACACACCGCTCCAAACTTCCAACCTGGTAGAACAACAGACAGGGGAAGACACACACACAGAGGAGAGAGAGAGATGAGGTGAAGGAAGAGGACAGAGAGAGACGAGGTGAAGGAAGAGGAGAGAGAGATGAGGTGAAGGAAGAGGAGAGAGAGATGAGGTGAAGGAAGAGGAGAGAGAGAGATGAGGTGAAGGAAGAGGAGAGAGAGAGAGATGAGGTGAATGAAGAGGAGAGAGAGATGAGGTGAAGGAAGAGGAGAGAGAGAGGAGGTGAAGGAAGAGGAGAGAGAGAGATGAGGTGAAGGAAGAGGAGAGAGAGAGATGAGGTGAAGGAAGAGGAGAGAGAGAGATGAGGTGAAAGAAGAGAAGAGAGAGATGAGGTGAAGGAAGAGGAGAGAGAGATGAGGTGAAGGAAGAGAAGGGAAAGAGATGAGGTGAAGGAAGAGGACAGAGAGATGAGGTGAAGGAAGAGGAGAGAGAGAGGATGTGAAGGAAGAAGAGAGAGAGAGGAGGTGAAGGAAGAGGAGAGAGAGAGATGAGGTGAAGGAAGAGGAGAGAGAGATTAGGTGAAGGAAGAGGAGAGCGAGAGATGAGGTGAAGGAAGAGGAGAGAGAGATGAGGTGAAGGAAGAGGAGAGAGAGATGAGGTGAAGGAAGAGGAGAGAGAGATGAGGTGAAGGAAGAGGAGAGAGAGATGAGGTGAAGGAAGAGGAGAGAGAGAGGAGGTGAAGGAAGAGGAGAGAGAGAGATGAGGTGAAGGAAGAGGAGAGAGAGAGAGATGAGGTGAAGGAAGAGGAGAGAGAGAGAGATGAGGTGAAGGAAGAGGAGAGAGAGATGAGGTGAAGGAAGAGGAGATAGAGATGAGCTGAAGGAAGAGGAGAGAGAGAGAGATGAGGTGAAGGAAGAGGAGAGAGAAAGAGATGAGGTGAAGGAGGAGAGGGGACGTCTCACCAAAGTCTGACGTGTCTCTATTAATCTCCTCCAGAAACACCACCTTCTTCCTCACAACAGCGCCATAGCTGTACCCTGTACCACACACGCACGCACACACACACACACACGCTTATAGTTAGAGGACGTACAGTTGAAGTTGGAAGTTTACATGCACTAGGTTGGAGTCATTAAAACTAGTATTTCAACCACTCCACAAATGTCTTGTTAACAAACTATAGTTGTGGCAAGTCGGTTAGGACATCTACTTTGTGCATGACACAAGTCATTTTTCCAACAATTGTTTACAGACAGATTATTTCACTTATAATTCACTGTATCACAATTCCAGTGGGTCAGAAGTTACACTAAGTTGACTGTGCCTTTAAACAGCTTGGAAAATTCCAGAAAACGATTTCCTGGCTTTAGAAGCTTCTGATAGGCTAATTGACATAATTTGAGTCAATTGGAGGTGTACCTGTGGATGTATTTCAAGGCCTACCTTCAAACTCCGTGCATCTTTGCTTGACATCATGGAAAAATCAAAAGAAATCAGCCAAGACCTCAGAAAAAAATGGTAGACCTCCACAAGTCTGCTTCATCACACGCCTGAAGGTACCACGTTCATCTGTACAAACAATCGTACGCAAGTATAACCACCATGGGACCACGCAGCCGTCATAACGCTCAGGAAGGAGACGCGTTCTGTCTCCTAGAGGTGGACATACTTTGGTGCGAAAAGTGCAAATTAATCCCAGAACAACAGCAAAGGACCTTGTGAAGATGCTGGAGGAAACAGGTACAAAAGTATCTATATCCACAGTAAAACAAGTCCTATATCGACATAACCTGAAAGGCCGCTCAGCAAGGAAGAAGCCACTGAACCAAAACCGCCATTAAAAAAGCCAGACTACGGTTTGCAACTGCACATGGGGACAAAGATTGTATTTTTTGGAGAAATGTCCTCTGGTCTGATGAAACAAACATATAACTGTTTGGCCATAATGACCATCGTTATGTTTGGAGGAAAAAGGGGGTGAGGCTTGCAAGCCGAAGAACACCATCCCAACCGTGAAGCACGGGGGTGGCAGCATCATGCTGTGGGGGTGCTTTGCTGCAGGAGGGACTGGTGCACTTCACAAAATAGATGGCATCATGAGGAAGGAAAATTATGTGGATATATTGAAGCAACATCTCAAGACATCAGTCAGGAAGTTAAAGCTTGTTATCAAATGGGTCTTCCAAATGGACAATGACCCCAAGCATACTTCCAAAGTTGTGGCAAAATGGCTTAAGGACAACAAAGTCAAGGTATTGGAGTTGCCATCACAAAGTCCTGACCTCAATCCTATAGAAAATGTGTGGGCAGAACTGAAAAAGCGTGTTCGAGCAAGGAGGCCTACAAACCTGACTCAGTTACACCAGCTCTGTCAGGAGGAATGGGCCAAAATTCACCCAATTCATTGTGGGAAGCTTGTGGAAGGCTACCTGAAACGTTTGACCCAAGTTAAAAAATTTAAAGGCAATGCTACCAAATACTAATTGAGTGTATGTAAACTTCTGACCCACTGGGAATGTGATGAAATAAATAAAACCTGAAATAAATCATTCTCTCTACTATTATTCTGACATTTCACATTCTTAAAATAAAGTGGTGATCCTAACTGACCTAAAACAGGGAATTTTTACTTGGATTAAAATGTCAGGAATTGTGGTAAAAACTGAGTTTAAATGTATTTGGCTAAGGGGTATGTAAACCTCCGACTTCAACTGTACGCGTTGGGCTGTGATGTCATCAGTGGGCATAGGGGGGCGGGGCTCACCCTTTTGCAGTCCGTTCATGACCTGCAACCTGATGATGTCACCTTTATGGAGAGTGAGCAGAGAACGCTCGTCTGTCACAAAGTTACGCTCTGCTACCACATACTCAGAGTCCTGGAAGAGGGAGAGGGGAGAGGGGGGAGGGGGAGAGGGGAGAGAGGGGGGGGGGGGAGAGAGGGAAGAGAGAGGGGGGAGAGGGTGAGGGGGAGGGTGGAGGGAAGAGAGGGGGAGGGGAGAGAGGGGGGAGAGAGGGAGAGAGGGGAGAGAGGGAGAGAGGGGGAGGGGAAGAGAGAGGGAGAGAGGGGAGGGGGAGGGAAGAGAGGGGGAGGGGAGAGAGGGGGGAGAGAGGGAGAGAGGGGGAGAGAGGGAGAGAGGGGGAGGGGGAAGAGAGAGGGAGGGGGAGGGGAGGGAAGAGAGGGGGAGGGGAGAGAGAGGGGGAGGGGAGAGAGGGGGGAGGGGAGAGAGGGGGATGGGAGAGAGGGAGAGAGGGGGGAGAGAGGGAGAGAGGGAGAGAGGGGGAGAGAGGGAGAGAGAGGGGAGGGGAGAGAGGGGGAGGTCATTTGTATTTCTGGTAACAAAATAACAAATCAACCTATCAGAGATCTTAAACGGTAGAGCCACATCCAATTGCAATTGTTCAACTACTTACACCTCGCCACCAGATGGAGATTTTGAAAACCTCCAACAGGTTATGGTTGTTCAGCTTGGTCGGTAACAAGTGATGTTTATCCTTGACTCGGCAACTAACACAAGACAAATCTCAGAAGGCCAAATAATGACCAACCAAATCTCAGAAGGCCAAATAATGACCAACCAAATCTCAGAAGGCCAAATAATGACCAACCAAATTCAATGTTGTTGCCTCTATCCCTTCGACAGTAATAAAGCTGTAGGACCATTGTACAATATGTACGTTTACAGTGGGGAAAAAGTATTTAGTCAGCCACCAATTGTGCAAGTTCTCCCACTTAAAAATATGAGAGAGGCCTGTAATTTTCATCATAGGTACACGTCAACTATGACAGACAAAATTGAGAAAAAATAATCCAGAAAATCACATTGTAGGATTTTTAATGAATTTATTTGCAAATTATGGTGGAAAATAAGTATTTGGTCACCTACAAACAAGCAAGATTTCTGGCTCTCACAGACCTGTAACTTCTTCTTTAAGAGGCTCCTCTGTCCTCCACTCGTTACCTGTATTAATGGCACCTGTTTGAACTTGTTATCAGTATAAAAGACACCTGTCCACAACCTCAAACAGTCACACTCCAAACTCCACTATGGCCAAGACCAAAGAGCTGTCAAAGGACACCAGAAACAAAATTGTAGACCTGCACCAGGCTGGGAAGACTGAATCTGCAATAGGTAATCAGCTTGGTTTGAAGAAATCAACTGTGGGATCAATTATTAGGAAATGGAAGACATACAAGACCACTGATAATCTCCCTCGATCTGGGGCTCCACGCAAGATCTCACCCCGTGGGGTCAAAATGATCACAAGAACGGTGAGCAAAAATCCCAGAACCACACGGGGGACCTAGTGAATGACCTGCAGAGAGCTGGGACCAAAGTAACAAAGCCTACCATCAGTAACACACTACGCCGCCAGGGACTCAAATCCTGCAGTGCCAGACGTGTCCCCCTGCTTAAGCCAGTACATGTCCAGGCCCGTCCTGAAGTTTGCTAGAGTGCATTTGGATGATCCAGAAGAGGATTGGGAGAATGTCATATGGTCAGATGAAACCAAAATAGAACTTTTTGGTAAAAACTCAACTCGTCGTGTTTGGAGGACAAAGAATGCTGAGTTGCATCCAAAGAACACCATACCTACTGTGAAGCATGGGGGTGGAAACAACATGCTTTGGGGCTGATTTTCTGCAAAGGGACCAGGACGACTGATCCGTGTAAAGGAAAGAATGAATGGGGCCATGTATCGTGAGATTTTGAGTGAAAACCTCCTTCCATCAGCAAGGGCATTGAAGATGAAACGTGGCTGGGTCTTTCAGCATGACAATGATCCCAAACACACCGCCCGGGCAATGAAGAAGTGGCTTCGTAAGAAGCATTTCAAGGTCCTGGAGTGGCCTAGCCAGTCTCCAGATCTCAACCCCATAGAAAATCTTTGGCGGGAGTTGAAAGTCCGTGTTGCCCAGCGACAGCCCCGAAACATCACTGCTCTAGAGGAGATCTGCATGGAGGAATGGGCCAAAATACCAGCAACAGTGTGTGAAAACCTTGTGAAGACTTACAGAAAACGTTTGACCTGTGTCATTGCCAACAAAGGGTATATAACAAAGTATTGAGAAACTTTTGTTATTGACCAAATACTTATTTTCCACCATAATTTGCAAATAAATTCATTAAAAATCCTACAATGTGATTTTCTGGAAAAAAAATTCTCATTTTGTCTGTCATAGTTGATGTGTACCTATGATGAAAATTACAGGCCTCTCTCATCTTTTTAAGTGGGAGAACTTGCACAATTGGTGGCTGACTAAATACTTTTTTCCCCCCACTGTATATTCATACATTGTCAAATAAACTATCGATTCCCCACGAAACTGGGACAGCAATCAGGCGTTGGTTCGTCCCTCTCCACCAGGTCCACGGGGGTCGAACTGCCGGGAGAGCGCGTCAGGCTTGGTTTTCTTCAACCCCGGACGGTGTGAGATGGTGAACCGGAACCTGGTGAAGAACAACGGCCACCTGGCCTGGCGCGAGTTGAGCCTCTTGCCCCCCTGAATGTAGGCTAAGTTCTTGTGGTCAGTCCATACGACGAATAGATGGCCCCCTCTAGCCACCACTCCCCCAGGGCGAGCTTGACTGCTAGCAGCTCACGGTTCCCCACGTCGTAATTCCGCTCCGCCGGGGACAGCCGACAGGAGAAAAACGCGAAGGGGTGAGTCTTACCATCCGTGATGAACCGCTGGGACAGGATTGCTCCCACTGCAATCTCTGAAATATCCACCTCCACAATGAACGGCAGGGATGGATCAGGATGCCCTAGGACCGGGGCCGATGTAAAGCGCTGCTTCAGCGCATCGAATCCCCGCTCGTCTGGGTGAGGGTGGTCAGGGGGACGGTCAGGGGGGCGGTCAGGGGGGGCGATGAACCCCAGGAAGGAGACTGTCTCTGTGTGGAACACGCACATCTCCGCCTTGACGTAGAGCTGGGGACGGAGAAGGCGTTGGAGGACCTGCCGAACGTGCTGCTGGTGTTCACTCATGTCCTTACAAAATATCAGGATGTCAGCCAAATACACAAAGACGCTGTAGTCGAGGAGGTCCCGGAGCACGTCACTGACCAACGCCTGGAACACCGCAGGCGCGTTGGCTAGACCGAATGGCATGACTTGGTACTCGTAATGCCCACTGGGTCTTCCACTCTTCCCCCTCCCGAATCCTCGAAAGGTTGGTGAAGATCCGGGCTTCCAGCAACGACTCGAATGCCGTCGTCATCAGGGGGAGTGGGTAGCGGTTCTTAACCGTGATGTCGTTGAGCGCCCGGTAATCAATGCACAGCCGTTGCCCACCGTCCTTTGTCCCCACGAAGAAGAAGCCCGCCGCCCGCGGGTGAGGTAGATGGGCGGATGTGACCCTCGACGAGTGCCTCGTCGATATACTCCCTCATGGCCAGCGTCTCCGGCCGGGACAAGGAAAACAATTGCCCTCGTGTGGGCATGGCGCCCGGCAGGAGATCGATAGCTCCGTCGAATGGCCTGTGAGGAGGTAGGCATCTAGCACTTCTCTTACTAAACACCTCCCCCAGATCCCAATACTCCCGGGGAACGCCTGCCAGGTCTGGGCCGGTGGCGGAGTCTGTAGCCGCCGTCCTCCCGGTGGCAACCGCCGCTAGGGCGGTAGGCGGTTCGGAGTGCGGGACCTGGGGAAGAGGTGAGGACTGGTAGGTGGTTTGGGACGGTGGTTTGGGTTGATAAGAAGTCAGTGGAGACCGAAACAGGATGGGGGCGGAGCCTCCCTCCAGGATGAGCCGCCCCATGGACCAGTCTATCTGGGGTTTCTGGGCGACCAGCCAGGGGGTGTCTGAGGACGAGGGGACACTCCAGAGAGTCCACAATGAAAAACTGGATATCCTCCCATAGCCCCCCTGCCACCCGGGCACGCACGGGGAAAGTGCGCCGGGTGATGAAGCCCGACCCCCAACGGCCTGCCGTCCAGGTCCATGACCGGAACTGTCTCGGAGAGGGAGAGTAGCGGGAACGCTCCACCCTTGGGCCAGCCCCGCGTCCATCAGGTTTCCTTCGGCCACAGAATCCACCAGTGCATGTGCCCGACACGCAGCGTGGGCCCACTGAACCCTGACGGGGAGAAAAGTCCCTGGTGTTGGGGTTTCGGTTCCGGCTCGCTAGTACCCCTCCCGATACTTGCGAGCCCTCCCATTTCCCGGCTTTCTCCGGGCATGAGTCGAAGTGGTGACCTGCCTGGCCACAGTGCAGGCAACGTCCCTGGGGCAGACGCCTCGGCCTCTCCATCCTGGACAAGCACGCCGCCCCCCAGCTGCATAGCCTCCTCCTGAGGCGTCTTCTCCCTGAATCGGCGGAAAGCCTCCGGGCTGATAGGGGACGCGGAGGCGCGCCTTGCGTCATCCCTCTCTCGTGCGCCCTCTCACGACGCCGATTGTCTACCCGCACCGAGAGGTCGACGAGGCCGTCCAGTCGCTCAGGCAGCTCCCTGAAGGAGAGGTCGACCTTCATCCCCCTTCGATAACGCCGTAAAGGGACGACCAGGCGGCCTCCTCCCATCCTGCCTCTCGAGCCCGGGTCCGGAACTCCACGGAGTAGTCCGCCACCGAACGAACGAACAAAATAGTAACCACAAATTAAATAATGAAGAAACAGGGAGAACACTTCTCGAGTACCTGTCCATACCGATCAGACACTGATTAGTACTGCTGAGCATTGAGAAACTAGCAGAGAAAACTGAGCAAGGGAACACAGGGAAGCGAGGGCATAAATACACAGGTGAACAGGTAGACACAGGTGCCACCAATAGGATCATGATTAGTCCAGACTGTGAGTGAGAAGGTGCCTAAGGTTGTCGGAGGAGGATACCTAGTGGATCGTTCCGGAACTGCGACCCCCTCCTGTAACAGGCCTACATTTAGGTGTACAGGTCCCTGTGATACAGTCTATGTAAATAGCCTATGTAATATGGTTATGAGGCAATAGCAGTGTGTCTAACCCTAACCCTAACCCATTTAGGTATACACGTCCCTGTGATACAGTCCATGTAAATAGCCTATGTAATATGGTTATGAGGCAATAGCAGTGTGTCTAACCCTAACCCTAACCCATTTAGGTATACACGTCCCTGTGATACAGTCCATGTAAATAGCCTATGTAATATGGTTATGAGGCAATAGCAGTGTGTCTAACCCTAACCCTAACCCATTTAGGTGTACAGGTCCCTGTGATATAGTCCATGTAAATAGCCTATGTAATATGGTTATGAGGCAATAGCAGTGTGTTGTGGTGCATAAGGCTGAAGAAAGAAGTAGCTCCTTATTCAATACGTTCTTCATCTTCATTTCCAAGCTGTTGGCTGCGCTTCCCTTCTCAACACACTCACACGAATAAATGTAACTCTACGTTTCAAAGAAATACAAATATTATCTGGAAACTTGTACCAATGTGGTCACCTAGGCTTTCTACCCAGTGAAGCTGTTTAGCAGTCAGTCAAACACTTGATTACCAGAACGTGGCGTTAACCCTAACCCTAACCTTAAACCAGAACATGGCGTTAACCCTAACCCTAACCTTAAACCAGAACGTTTGCGTTAGACTTCTGTTAAACCAGTTGGAATTAATGCCTGAACTTTAACCCTATCCCAAACCTTAGCCCTTACCTTAAACCAGTCGGAATTAATGCCTGAACTTAACCTTTAACCCTATCCCAAACCTTAGCCCTCACCTTAAACCAGTCAGAATTAATGCCTGAACTTAATCTTTAACCCTATCCCAAACCTTAGCCCTTACCTTAAACCAGTCGGAATTAATGCCTGAACTTAACCTTTAACCCTATCCCAAACCTTATCCCTTACCTTAAACCAGTCGGAATTAATGCCTGAACATAACCTTTAACCCTATCCCAAACCTTAGCCCTTACCTTAAACCAGTCGGAATTAATGCCTGAACTTAACCTTTAACCCTATCCCAAACCTTAGCCCTTACCTTAAACCAGTTGGAATTAATGCCTGAACTTAACCTTTAACCCTATCCCAAACCTTAGCCCTTACCTTAAACCAGTCGGAATTAATGCCTGAACTTAACCTTTAACCCTATCCCAAACCTTAGCCCTTACCTTAAACCAGTTGGAATTAATGCCTAAACTTAACTGTGAAAAATGGACGTTTGTCCATGTTACGTCTAATAATGAAGTCAGACTGTGATATCTTGTTGATGTGTGTGCAGAATATGTGTGTTAGTAGAGCATGGTCCTCTGTAGTTCAGTTAGTAGAGCATGATCCTCTGTAGTTCAGTTGGTAGAACATGGTCCTCTGTAGTTCAGTTAGTAGAGCATGGTCCTCTGTAGTTAGTAGAACATGGTCTTCTGTAGTTCAGTTAGTAGAGCATAGTCCTCTGTAGTTAGTAGAACATGGTCCTCTGTAGTTCAGTTAGTAGAACATGGTCCTCTGTAGTTCAGTTAGTAGAACATGGTCCTCTGTAGTTCAGTTAGTAGAACATGGTCCTCTGTAGTTCAGTTAGTAGAGCATGGTCCTCTGTAGTTAGTAGAGCATGGTCCTCTGTAGTTCAGTTAGTAGAACATGGTCCTCTGTAGTTAGTAGAGCATGGTCCTCTGTAGTTCAGTTAGTAGAACATGGTCCTCTGTAGTTCAGTTAGTAGAACATGGTCCTCTGTAGTTTAGTTAGTAGAACATGGTCCTCTGTAGTTCAGTTAGTAGAGCATGGTCCTCTGTAGTTCAGTTAGTAGAACATGGTCCTCTGTAGTTCAGTTAGTAGAGCATGGTCCTCTGTAGTTCAGTTAGTAGAGCATGGTCCTCTGTAGTTAGTAGAACATGGTCCTCTGTAGTTAGTAGAGCATGGTCCTCTGTAGTTCAGTTAGTAGAGCATGGTCCTCTGTAGTTAGTAGAGCATGGTCCTCTGTAGTTCAGTTAGTAGAGCATGGTCCTCTGTAGTTCAGTTAGTAGAGCATAGTCCTCTGTAGTTCAGTTAGTAGAACATGGTCCTCTGTAGTTAGTAGAGCATGGTCCTCTGTAGTTCAGTTAGTAGAGCATGGTCCTCTGTAGTTCAGTTAGTAGAACATGGTCCTCTGTAGTTCAGTTAGTAGAACATGGTCCTCTGTAGTTCTGTTAGTAGAGCATGGTCCTCTGTAGTTCAGTTAGTAGAGCATGGTCCTCTGTAGTTCAGTTAGTAGAACATGGTCCTCTGTAGTTCAGTTAGTAGAACATGGTCCTCTGTAGTTCAGTTAGTAGAGCATGGTCCTCTGTAGTTAGTAGAGCATGGTCCTCTGTAGTTCAGTTAGTAGAGCATGGTCCTCTGTAGTTCAGTTAGTAGAGCATGGTCCTCTGTAGTTCAGTTAGTAGAACATGGTCCTCTGTAGTTCAGTTAGTAGAGCATGGTCCTGTGTATTTCAGTTAGTAGAGCATGGTCCTCTGTAGTTCAGTTAGTAGAGCATGGTCCTCTGTAGTTCAGTTAGTAGAGCATGGTCCCCTGTAGTTCAGTTAGTAGAGCATGGTCCTCTGTAGTTCAGTTAGTAGAGCATGGTCCTCTGTAGTTAGTAGAACATGGTCCTCTGTAGTTCAGTTAGTAGAGCATGGTCCCCTGTAGTTCAGTTAGTAGAGCATGGTCCTCTGTAGTTCTGTTAGTAGAGCATGGTCCTCTGTAGTTAGTAGAACATGGTCCTCTGTAGTTCAGTTAGTAGAGCATAGTCCTCTGTAGTTAGTAGAACATGGTCCTCTGTAGTTAGTAGAGCATGGTCCTCTGTAGTTCAGTTAGTAGAGCATGGTCCTCTGTAGTTCAGTTAGTAGAACATGGTCCTCTGTAGTTCAGTTAGTAGAGCATGGTCCTCTGTAGTTCAGTTAGTAGAGCATGGTCCTCTGTAGTTCAGTTAGTAGAACATGGTCCTCTGTAGTTCAGTTAGTAGAGCATGGTCCTCTGTAGTTCAGTTAGTAGAGCATGGTCCTCTGTAGTTAGTAGAGCATGGTCCTCTGTAGTTCAGTTAGTAGAACATGGTCCTCTGTAGTTCTGTTAGTAGAACATGGTCCTCTGTAGTTCAGCTAGTAGAGCATGGTCCTCTGTAGTTCAGTTAGTAGAACATGGTCCTCTGTAGTTCAGTTAGTAGAGCATGGTCCTCTGTAGTTCAGTTAGTAGAGCATGGTCCTCTGTAGTTCAGTTAGTAAAGCATGGTCCTCTGTAGTTCAGTTAGTAGAGCATGGTCCTCTGTAGTTAGTAGAGCATGGTCCTCTGTAGTTCAGTTAGTAGAACATGGTCCTCTGTAGTTCAGTTAGTAGAGCATGGTCCTCTGTAGTTCAGTTAGTAGAACATGGTCCTCTGTAGTTCAGTTAGTAAAGCATGGTCCTCTGTAGTTCAGTTAGTAGAGCATGGTCCTCTGTAGTTAGTAGAGCATGGTCCTCTGTAGTTAGTAGAACATGGTCCTCTGTAGTTCAGTTAGTAGAGCATGGTCCTCTGTAGTTCAGTTAGTAGAGCATGGTCCTCTGTAGTTAGTAGAGCATGGTCCTCTGTAGTTCAGTTAGTAGAACATGGTCCTCTGTAGTTTAGTTAGTAGAACATGGTCCTCTGTAGTTCAGTTAGTAGAGCATGGTCCTCTGTAGTTCAGTTAGTAGAACATGGTCGTCTGTAGTTCAGTTAGTAGAGCATGGTCCTCTGTAGTTCAGTTAGTAGAGCATGGTCCTCTGTAGTTAGTAGAACATGGTCCTCTGTAGTTAGTAGAGCATGGTCCTCTGTAGTTCAGTTAGTAGAGCATGGTCCTCTGTAGTTCAGTTAGTAGAGCATGGTCCTCTGTAGTTATTAGAGCATGGTCCTCTGTAGTTCAGTTAGTAGAGCATGGTCTTCTGTAGTTCAGTTAGTAGAACATGGTCCTCTGTAGTTCAGTTAGTAGAGCATGGTCCTCTGTAGTTCAGTTAGTAGAGCATAGTCCTCTGTAGTTCTGTTAGTAGAGCATGGTCCTCTGTAGTTAGTAGAGCATGGTCCTCTGTAGTTCAGTTAGTAGAACATGGTCCTCTGTAGTTCAGTTAGTAGAGCATGGTCCTCTGTAGTTCAGTTAGTAGAGCATGGTCTTCTGTAGTTCAGTTAGTAGAACATGGTCCTCTGTAGTTTAGTTAGTAGAGCATGGTCCCCTGTAGTTCAGTTAGTAGAGCATAGTCCTCTGTAGTTCTGTTAGTAGAGCATGGTCCTCTGTAGTTAGTAGAACATGGTCCTCTGTAGTTCAGTTAGTAGAGCATGGTCCTCTGTAATTAGTAGAACATTGTCCTCTGTAGTTAGTAGAGCATGGTCCTCTGTAGTTCAGTTAGTAGAACATGGTCCTCTGTAGTTCAGTTAGTAGAGCATGGTCCTCTGTAGTTCAGTTAGTAGAGCATGGTCCTCTGTAGTTCTGTTAGTAGAGCATGGTCCTCTGTAGTTAGTAGAACATGGTCCTCTGTAGTTCAGTTAGTAGAGCATGGTCCTCTGTAGTTTAGTTAGTAGAGCATGGTCCTCTGTAGTTCAGTTAGTAGAACATGGTCCTCTGTAGTTCAGTTAGTGGAACATGGTCCTCTGTAGTTCAGTTAGTAGAACATGGTCCTCTATAGTTCAGTTAGTAGAACATGGTCCTCTATAGTTCAGTTAGTAGAGCATGGTCCTCTGTAGTTCAGTTAGTAGAACATGGTCCTCTATAGTTCAGTTAGTAGAGCATGGTCCTCTGTAGTTCAGTTAGTAGAACATGGTCCTCTATAGTTCAGTTAGTAGAGCATGGTCCTCTGTAGTTCAGTTAGTAGAGCATGGTCCTCTGTAGTTAGTAGAGCATGGTCCTCTGTAGTTCAGTTAGTAGAACATGGTCCTCTATAGTTCAGTTAGTAGAGCATGGTCCTCTGTAGTTCAGTTAGTAGAACATGGTCCTCTATAGTTCAGTTAGTAGAACATGGTCCTCTGTAGTTCAGTTAGTAGAGCATGGTCCTCTGTAGTTCAGTTAGTAGAACATGGTCCTCTGTAGTTAGTAGAACATGGTCCTCTGTAGTTAGTAGAGCATGGTCCTCTGTAGTTCAGTTAGTAGAGCATGGTCCTCTGTAGTTCAGTTAGTAGAGCATGGTCCTCTGTACTTCAGTTAGTAGAACATGGTCCTCTGTAGTTCAGTTAGTAGAGCATGGTCCTCTGTAGTTCAGTTAGTAGAACATGGTCCTCTGTAGTTCAGTTAGTAGAACATGGTCCTCTGTAGTTAGTAGAGCATGGTCCTCTGTAGTTCAGTTAGTAGAACATGGTCCTCTGTAGTTAGTAGAGCATGGTCCTCTGTAGTTCAGTTAGTAGAACATGGTCCTCTGTAGTTAGTAGAGCATGGTCCTCTGTAGTTCAGTTAGTAGAGCATGGTCCTCTGTAGTTCAGTTAGTAGAACATGGTCCTCTGTAGTTCAGTTAGTAGAACATGGTCCTCTGTAGTTAGTAGAACATGGTCCTCTGTAGTTCAGTTAGTAGAACATGGTCCTCTGTAGTTCAGTTAGTAGAACATGGTCCTCTGTAGTTCAGTTGGTAGAACATGGTGCTCTGTAGTTCAGTTAGTAGAACATGGTCCTCTGTAGTTCAGTTGGTAGAACATGGTCCTCTGTAGTTCAGTTAGTAGAACATGGACCTCTGTAGTTCAGTTAGTAGAGCATGGTCCTCTGTAGTTCAGTTAGTAGAACATGGTCCTCTGTAGTTAGTAGAACATGGTCCTCTGTAGTTCAGTTAGTAGAGCATGGTCCTCTGTAGTTCAGTTGGTAGAGCATGGTCCTCTGTAGTTCAGTTAGTAGAGCATGGTCCTCTGTAGTTCAGTTAGTAGAACATGGTCCTCTGTAGTTCAGTTAGTAGAGCATGGTCCTCTGTAGTTCAGTTAGTAGAGCATGGTCCTCTGTAGTTAGTAGAGCATGGTCCTCTGTAGTTCAGTTAGTAGAGCATGGTCCTCTGTAGTTAGTAGAACATGGTCCTCTGTAGTTCAGTTAGTAGAACATGGTCCTCTGTAGTTCAGTTAGTAGAACATGGTCCTCTGTAGTTCAGTTAGTAGAGCATGGTCCTCTGTAGTTCAGTTAGTAGAGCATGGTCCTCTGTAGTTCAGTTAGTAGAGCATGGTCCTCTGTAGTTAGTTAGTAGAACATGGTCCTCTGTAGTTCAGTTAGTAGAACATGGTCCTCTGTAGTTCAGTTAGTAGAGCATGGTCCTCTGTAGTTAGTAGAACATGGTCCTCTGTAGTTAGTAGAGCATGGTCCTCTGTAGTTAGTAGAGCATGGTCCTCTGTAGTTAGTAGAGCATGGTCCTCTGTAGTTCAGTTAGTAGAGCATGGTCCTCTGTAGTTAGTAGAGCATGGTCCTCTGTAGTTCAGTTAGTAGAGCATGGTCCTCTGTAGTTAGTAGAACATGGTCCTCTGTAGTTCAGTTAGTAGAACATGGTCCTCTGTAGTTCAGTTAGTAGAACATGGTCCTCTGTAGTTCAGTTAGTAGAGCATGGTCCTCTGTAGTTCAGTTAGTAGAGCATGGTCCTCTGTAGTTCAGTTAGTAGAGCATGGTCCTCTGTAGTTAGTTAGTAGAACATGGTCCTCTGTAGTTCAGTTAGTAGAACATGGTCCTCTGTAGTTCAGTTAGTAGAGCATGGTCCTCTGTAGTTAGTAGAACATGGTCCTCTGTAGTTAGTAGAGCATGGTCCTCTGTTGTTCAGTTAGTAGAACATGGTCCTCTGTAGTTCAGTTAGTAGAACATGGTCCTCTGTAGTTAGTAGAGCATGGTCCTCTGTAGTTCAGTTAGTAGAACATGGTCCTCTGTAGTTAGTAGAGCATGGTCCTCTGTAGTTCAGTTAGTAGAGCATGGTCCTCTGTAGTTCAGTTAGTAGAACATGGTCCTCTGTAGTTAGTAGAACATGGTCCTCTGTTGTTCAGTTAGTAGAACATGGTCCTCTGTAGTTCAGTTAGTAGAGCATGGTCCTCTGTAGTTAGTAGAACATGGTCCTCTGTAGTTAGTAGAGCATGGTCCTCTGTAGTTCAGTTAGTAGAACATGGTCCTCTGTAGCTCAGTTAGTAGAACATGGTCCTCTGTAGTTAGTAGAGCATGGTCCTCTGTAGTTCAGTTAGTAGAACATGGTCCTCTGTAGTTAGTAGAGCATGGTCCTCTGTAGTTCAGTTAGTAGAGCATGGTCCTCTGTAGTTCAGTTAGTAGAACATGGTCCTCTGTAGTTAGTAGAACATGGTCCTCTGTAGTTCAGTTAGTAGAACATGGTCCTCTGTAGTTAGTAGAGCATGGTCCTCTGTAGTTAGTAGAACGTGGTCCTCTGTAGTTCAGTTAGTAGAACATGGTCCTCTGTAGTTAGTAGAACATGGTCCTCTGTAGTTCAGTTAGTAGAACATGGTCCTCTGTAGTTCAGTTAGTAGAGCATGGTCCTCTGTAGTTAGTAGAACATGGTCCTCTGTAGTTAGTAGAACATGGTCCTCTGTAGTTAGTAGAACATGGTCCTCTGCAGCTCAGTTGTGTCACGATCGTCTAATGAGGAGGACCAATGCGCAGCGTTGAAGGTGAACATATTATATTTATTAAACGATCACACGATCAAAACAATAAACAACGATGCGTGACGTCTATGGTTACAACACGAACAAAATCCCACAACCCCGAATGAAAAACAGACAGTTTAAATATGGCTCCCAATCAGAGACAACCAACGAACAGCTGACACTCGTTGCCTCTGATTGGGAGTCACTAAGGCAAACATAGAAAACAACAAACCAGAACCCCCAACATAGAAACACACCACATAGAACAAACACACCCTGGACTGCGACCGCGCCTCAAAAAGAGCAAAACAGGGGAGGGCTGGGTGGGCATACCTCCTAGGCGGCGGTTCTGGCTCCGGGCTTGACCCCCACTCCTTCTCTAACCCCCCAAAGTACCCCTGGTCCGGTCTGGCCCTGCTGGCCGGAGCTGGACTGAACACTGGTGGAGCGGATTGCTCTAGCTCCGACGTGAAGCCTCTGACCGGTGCCGGACCAGCCACCGGTGGAACAGGCACGGGCCGTGCCGGACTGACGACGCACACCACTGGCTTGGTGTGGGGGAGCAGGAGCGGGCCGAGCCGGGCTGTCGGGCGCACCCCTGACTTGGTGCGGGGAACAGGCACGGGCCGTGCCGGACTGACGACGCACACCACTGGCTTGGTGTGGGGAGCAGGAGCGGGCCGAGCCGGGCTGTCGAAGCGCACCCCTGACTTGGTGCGGGGAGCAGGAACGGGCCGAGCCGGGCTGACGAAACGCACCACCGACCTGGCGCGGGGAGCAGGGACGGGCCGGACCGGGCCGACGACGCGCACCACTGACTTGGTGCGGGGAGCAGGAATGGGCCGGACCGGGCTGACGACGCGCACCACTGACTTGGTGCGAGTGGCAGGAACAGGCCGGACCGTACTGGGAACACACACCACTGGCCCTACGTGGGGATCAGGAACAGGCCGGACCGGACTGGCAACACACGCCAGTACCTCTCGCCGTGCCTCTACAACCTCCTTCCCCCTGGTGACCAGTGACTCCCGTCACTCGCACCAAGTCCTGCCACTCGCACCAAGTCCCGTAACCTGGCGTCCTCCTCTGCCAATCCGCTGGGCCGCTCTGCCGCGGTCTCCTGCTGGCCCGTCGTCCACGGCGTTAGCCCCCCCCCTAAAAATTTTCGGGGCGTCTCTCCTACCCGTGGACCAGGTCTCCATGTCCCTCGCCAGCCGTTCGCCCTTCTGCCACAAGGTCAAGCCCTTCTCTTCCTCACTCGGCTTGACCCAGTCGAGGAGGCGAAGGAGATCTGTTAGGGATCTCCCTGGCGATGGCTCCTGGACACGCTGCTTGGTCACATCTTGGTGGGATTTTCTGTCACGATCGTCTAATGAGGAGGACCAATGCGCAGCGTTGAAGGTGAACATATTATATTTATTAAACGATCACACGATCAAAACAATAAACAACGATGCGTGACGTCTATGGTTACAACACGAACAAAATCCCACAACCCCGAATGAAAAACAGACAGTTTAAATATGGCTCCCAATCAGAGACAACCAACGAACAGCTGACACTCGTTGCCTCTGATTGGGAGTCACTAAGGCAAACATAGAAAATAACAAACCAGAACCCCCAACATAGAAACACACCACATAGAACAAACACACCCTGGCTCAACAACTAGAGTCCCATAGCCAGGGTGTGACAAGTTGGTAGCGCGTGGTCCTCTGTAGTTCAGTTAGTAGAACATGGTCCTCTATAGTTCAGTTAGTAGAACATGGTCCTCTGCAGTTCAGTTAGTAGAGCATGGTCCTCTGCAGTTCAGTTAGTAGAGCATGGTCCTCTGTAGTTAGTAGAACATGGTCCTCTGTAGTTAGTAGAGCATGGTCCTCTGTTGTTCAGTTAGTAGAACATGGTCCTCTGTAGTTCAGTTAGTAGAGCATGGTCCTCTGCAGTTCAGTTAGTAGAGCATGGTCCTCTGTAGTTCAGTTAGTAGAACATGGTCCTCTGTAGTTAGTAGAACATGGTCCTCTGCAGTTCAGTTAGTAGAGCATGGTCCTCTGCAGTTCAGTTAGTAGAGCATGGTCCTCTGTAGTTAGTAGAACATGGTCCTCTGCAGTTCAGTTAGTAGAGCATGGTCCTCTGCAGTTCAGTTAGTAGAGCATGGTCCTCTGCAGTTCAGTTAGTAGAGCATGGTCCTCTGCAGTTCAGTTAGTAGAGCATGGTCCTCTGCAGTTCAGTTAGTAGAGCATGGTCCTCTGTAGTTAGTAGAACATGGTCCTCTGTAGTT
The DNA here is from genome assembly GCF_020615455.1 of Coregonus clupeaformis. Taxonomy (NCBI): domain Eukaryota; kingdom Metazoa; phylum Chordata; class Actinopteri; order Salmoniformes; family Salmonidae; genus Coregonus; species Coregonus clupeaformis. The sequence continues at coordinate 114,933 of NW_025533992.1, read as the reverse complement.
CAGTTAGTAGAGCATGGTCCTCTGCAGTTCAGTTGGTAGAGCATGGTCCTCTGCAGTTCAGTTAGTAGAGCATGGTCCTCTGCAGTTCAGTTAGTAGAGCATGGTCCTCTGTAGTTCAGTTAGTAGAGCATGGTCCTCTGTAGTTAGTAGAACATGGTCCTCTGTAGTTCAGTTAGTAGAGCATGGTCCTCTGTAGTTCAGTTAGTAGAGCATGGTCCTCTGCAGTTCAGTTAGTAGAGCATGGTCCTCTGCAGTTCAGTTAGTAGAGCATGGTCCTCTGTAGTTAGTAGAACATGGTCCTCTGTAGTTCAGTTAGTAGAGCATGGTCCTCTGCAGTTCAGTTGGTAGAGCATGGTCCTCTGCAGTTCAGTTAGTAGAGCATGGTCCTCTGTAGTTCAGTTAGTAGAACATGGTCCTCTGTAGTTAGTAGAACATGGTCCTCTGCAGTTCAGTTAGTAGAGCATGGTCCTCTGCAGTTCAGTTAGTAGAGCATGGTCCTCTGTAGTTAGTAGAACATGGTCCTCTGCAGTTCAGTTAGTAGAGCATGGTCCTCTGCAGTTCAGTTAGTAGAGCATGGTCCTCTGCAGTTCAGTTAGTAGAGCATGGTCCTCTGCAGTTCAGTTAGTAGAGCATGGTCCTCTGCAGTTCAGTTAGTAGAGCATGGTCCTCTGTAGTTAGTAGAACATGGTCCTCTGTAGTTCAGTTAGTAGAGCATGGTCCTCTGCAGTTCAGTTGGTAGAGCATGGTCCTCTGCAGTTCAGTTAGTAGAGCATGGTCCTCTGCAGTTCAGTTAGTAGAGCATGGTCCTCTGTAGTTCAGTTAGTAGAGCATGGTCCTCTGTAGTTAGTAGAACATGGTCCTCTGTAGTTCAGTTAGTAGAGCATGGTCCTCTGTAGTTCAGTTAGTAGAGCATGGTCCTCTGCAGTTCAGTTAGTAGAGCATGGTCCTCTGCAGTTCAGTTAGTAGAGCATGGTCCTCTGTAGTTAGTAGAACATGGTCCTCTGTAGTTCAGTTAGTAGAGCATGGTCCTCTGCAGTTCAGTTGGTAGAGCATGGTCCTCTGCAGTTCAGTTAGTAGAGCATGGTCCTCTGCAGTTCAGTTAGTAGAGCATGGTCCTCTGTAGTTCAGTTAGTAGAGCATGGTCCTCTGTAGTTAGTAGAACATGGTCCTCTGTAGTTCAGTTAGTAGAGCATGGTCCTCTGTAGTTCAGTTAGTAGAGCATGGTCCTCTGCAGTTCAGTTAGTAGAGCATGGTCCTCTGTAGTTCAGTTAGTAGAGCATGGTCCTCTGTAGTTAGTAGAACATGGTCCTCTGTAGTTCAGTTGGTAGAGCATGGTCCTCTGTAGTTAGTAGAACATGGTCCTCTGTAGTTCAGTTAGTAGAACATGGTCCTCTGTAGTTAGTAGAGCATGGTCCTCTGTAGTTCAGTTAGTAGAGCATGGTCCTCTGTAGTTCAGTTAGTAGAACATGGTCCTCTGTAGTTAGTAGAGCATGGTCCTCTGTAGTTCAGTTAGTAGAGCATGGTCCTCTGTAGTTCAGTTAGTAGAGCATGGTCCTCTGTAGTTAGTAGAACATGGTCCTCTGTAGTTCAGTTAGTAGAACATGGTCCTCTGTAGTTAGTAGAACATGGTCCTCTGTAGTTAGTAGAACATGGTCCTCTGTAGTTAGTAGAACATGGTCCTCTGTAGTTAGTAGAACATGGTCCTCTGTAGTTAGTAGAACATGGTCCTCTGTAGTTAGTAAAACATGGTCCTCTGTAGTTAGTAGAACATGGTCCTCTGTAGTTAGTAGAACATGGTCCTCTGTAGTTAGTAGAACATGGTCCTCTGTAGTTAGTAGAACATGGTCCTCTGCAGTTCAGTTAGTAGAGCATGGTCCTCTGTAGTTAGTAGAACATGGTCCTCTGCAGTTCAGTTAGTAGAGCATGGTCCTCTGCAGTTCAGTTAGTAGAGCATGGTCCTCTGTAGTTAGTAGAACATGGTCCTCTGTAGTTAGTAGAGCATGGTCCTCTGTAGTTCAGTTAGTAGAACATGGTCCTCTGTAGTTAGTAGAACATGGTCCTCTGTAGTTCAGTTAGTAGAACATGGTCCTCTGTAGTTAGTAGAGCATGGTCCTCTGTAGTTCAGTTAGTAGAACATGGTCCTCTGTAGTTAGTAGAGCATGGTCCTCTGTAGTTAGTAGAACATGGTCCTCTGTAGTTCAGTTAGTAGAGCATGGTCCTCTGTAGTTAGTAGAACATGGTCCTCTGCAGTTCAGTTAGTAGAGCATGGTCCTCTGCAGTTCAGTTAGTAGAGCATGGTCCTCTGTAGTTCTGTTAGTAGAGCATGGTCCTCTGCAGTTCAGTTAGTAGAGCATGGTCCTCTGCAGTTCAGTTGGTAGAGCATGGTCCTCTGCAGTTCAGTTAGTAGAGCATGGTCCTCTGCAGTTCAGTTAGTAGAGCATGGTCCTCTGCAGTTCAGTTAGTAGAGCATGGTCCTCTGTAGTTCTGTTAGTAGAGCATGGTCCTCTGCAGTTCAGTTAGTAGAGCATGGTCCTCTGCAGTTCAGTTGGTAGAGCATGGTCCTCTGCAGTACAGTTAGTAGAGCATGGTCCTCTGCAGTTCAGTTAGTAGAGCATGGTCCTCTGCAGCTCAGTTAGTAGAGCATGGTCCTCTGTAGTTCAGTTAGTAGAGCATGGTCCTCTGTAGTTCAGTTAGTAGAACATGGTCCTCTGCAGTTCAGTTAGTAGAGCATGGTCCTCTGTAGTTCAGTTAGTAGAGCATGGTCCTCTGTAGTTAGTAGAACATGGTCCTCTGCAGTTCAGTTAGTAGAGCATGGTCCTCTGTAGTTCTGTTAGTAGAGCATGGTCCTCTGCAGTTCAGTTAGTAGAGCATGGTCCTCTGCAGTTCAGTTGGTAGAACATGGTCCTCTGTAGTTCAGTTAGTAGAACATGGTCCTCTGCAGTTCAGTTGGTAGCGTGTGGTGCTTGCGATGCCAGGAGAGTGGGTTCATTTCTCGGTACTACCCATATGTGAAAGATAAATGAGTTTGGTGTGAACCTAGAACTACGGTCTAATGTAATAGAGGTCCTCTCTCTTTGCCAGTCTGAGGGCCAAATGTCCCCTCACCTTCCTAGAGATGACACAGTGATGTGTTCACCAGAACTAATGCTGCTCCTAATCTCACACATCCCACTATCAGGACAGATCTACACTACCATTTAAGTACACTGTCCTCGAGTCATTAGCATGCGTGAAGTGTGTCCCTTCTTGATGTCAGAAATAAAGTAGTTGTGTGTTAGTATTAAGGATTGTGTACCTTCTTGATCTCAGAAATAAAGTAGTTTTGTGTTAGTATTAAGGATTGTGTACCTTCTTGATCTCAGAAATAAAGTAGTTGTGTGTTAGTATTAAGGATTGTGTACCTTATGATCTCAGTGATGAAGCAGTTGTGTATTAGTATTAGTATTGTGTACCTTCTTGATCTCAGTGATGAAGCAGTTGTGTATTAGTATTAGTATTGTGTACCTTCTTGATCTCAGTGATGAAGCAGTTGTGTATTAGTATTAGTATTGTGTACCTTCTTGATCTCAGTGATGAAGCAGTCCACCATGTGTTTGACCCGTGGAGCCTTGGCTGAGAACAGAATCAGCTTCTCATTGGTTAGATTAAACTCCAGCATGTTCTCTGAAGGCATGGTCACAAAAAGGATGTCCGCGTAGCTATGGAGACGGAGAGACAACGTAACTATGGAGACACGTAAAGACAGAATAACTACGGAGACAGAGACATCTTTGCTAATATTGTCACAATCGTTGAGAGATGGGTCAGACCACAGAATGGTTAGAGGTATGCGCCAGGTCGCAGTTGTAAATGAGAACTTGTTCTCGACTGGCTTACCTGGTTAAATAAAGGTTAAATAAATAAATAAATAAATGTAGCGTAAGGTCGTAGTAGGGTTAGTGTTAGGGTTAGAGGTATGTAGTGTAAGGTCGTAGTAGGGTTAGTGTTAGGGTTAGAGGTATGTAGTGTAAGGTCGTAGTAGGGTTAGTGTTAGGGTTAGAGGTATGTAGTGTAAGGTCGTAGTAGGGTTAGTGTTAGGGTTAGAGGTATGTAGTGTAAGGTCGTAGTAGGGTTAGTGTTAGGGTTAGAGGTATGTAGTGTAAGGTCGTAGTAGGGTTAGTGTTAGGGTTAGAGGTATGTAGTGTAAGGTCGTAGTAGGGTTAGTGTTAGGGTTAGAGGTATGTAGTGTAAGGTCGTAGTAGGGTTAGTGTTAGGGTTAGAGGTATGTAGTGTAAGGTCGTAGTAGGGTTAGTGTTAGGGGTTAGAGGTATGTAGTGTAAGGTCGTAGTAGGGTTAGTGTTAGGAGTTAGAGGTATGTAGTGTAAGGTCGTAGTAGGGTTAGTGTTAGGGTTAGAGGTATGTAGTGTAAGGTCGTAGTAGGGTTAGTGTTAGGGTTAGAGGTATGTAGTGTAAGGTCGTAGTAGGGTTAGTGTTAGGGTTAGAGGTATGTAGTGTAAGGTCGTAGTAGGGTTAGTGTTAGGGTTAGAGGTATGTAGTGTAAGGTCGTAGTAGGGTTAGTGTTAGGGTTAGAGGTATGTAGTGTAAGGTCGTAGTAGGGTTAGTGTTAGGGTTAGAGGTATGTAGTGTAAGGTCGTAGTAGGGTTAGTGTTAGGGTTAGAGGTATGTAGTGTAAAGGTCGTAGTAGGGTTAGTGTTAGGGTTAGAGGTATGTAGTGTAAGGTCGTAGTAGGGTTAGTGTTAGGGTTAGAGGTATGTAGTGTAAGGTCGTAGTAGGGTTAGTGTTAGGGTTAGAGGTATGTAGTGTGGTCGTAGTAGGGTTAGTGTTAGGGTTAGAGGTATGTAGTGTAAGGTCGTAGTAGGGTTAGTGTTAGGGTTAGAGGCATGTAGTGTAGGGTCGTAGTAGGGTTAGTGTTAGGGTTAGAGGTATGTAGTGTAAGGTCGTAGTAGGGTTAGTGTTAGGGTTAGAGGTATGTAGTGTAAGGTCGTAGTAGGGTTAGTGTTAGGGTTAGAGGTATGTAGTGTAAGGTCGTAGTAGGGTTAGTGTTAGGGTTAGAGGTATGTAGTGTAAGGTCGTAGTAGGGTTAGTGTTAGGGTTAGAGGTATGTAGTGTAAGGTCGTAGTAGGGTTAGTGTTAGGGTTAGAGGTATGTAGTGTAAGGTCGTAGTAGGGTTAGTGTTAGGGTTAGAGGTATGTAGTGTAAGGTCGTAGTAGGGTTAGTGTTAGGGTTAGAGGTATGTAGTGTAAGGTCGTAGTAGGGTTAGTGTTAGGGTTAGAGGTATGTAGTGTAAGGTCGTAGTAGGGTTAGTGTTAGGGTTAGAGGTATGTAGTGTAAAGGTCGTAGTAGGGTTAGTGTTAGGGTTAGAGGTATGTAGTGTAAGGTCGTAGTAGGGTTAGTGTTAGGGTTAGAGGTATGTAGTGTAAGGTCGTAGTAGGGTTAGTGTTAGGAGTTAGAGGTATGTAGTGTAAGGTCGTAGTAGGGTTAGTGTTAGGGTTAGAGGTATGTAGTGTACAGGTCGTAGTAGGGTTAGTGTTAGGGTTAGAGGTATGTAGTGTAAGGTCGTAGTAGGGTTAGTGTTAGGGTTAGAGGTATGTAGTGTAAGGTCGTAGTAGGGTTAGTGTTAGGGTTAGAGGTATGTAGTGTAAGGTCGTAGTAGGGTTAGTGTTAGGGTTAGAGGTATGTAGTGTAAGGTCGTAGTAGGGTTAGTGTTAGGGTTAGAGGTATGTAGTGTAAGGTCGTAGTAGGGTTAGTGTTAGGGTTAGAGGTATGTAGTGTAAGGTCGTAGTAGGGTTAGTGTTAGGGTTAGAGGTATGTAGTGTAGTCGTAGTAGGGTTAGTGTTAGGGTTAGAGGTATGTAGTGTAAGGTCGTAGTAGGGTTAGTGTTAGGGTTAGAGGTATGTAGTGTAAGGTCGTAGTAGGGTTAGTGTTAGGGTTAGAGGTATGTAGTGTAAGGTCGTAGTAGGGTTAGTGTTAGGGTTAGAGGTATGTAGTGTAAGGTCGTAGTAGGGTTAGTGTTAGGGTTAGAGGTATGTAGTGTAAGGTCGTAGTAGGGTTAGTGTTAGGGTTAGAGGTATGTAGTGTAAGGTCGTAGTAGGGTTAGTGTTAGGGTTAGAGGTATGTAGTGTAAGGTCGTAGTAGGGTTAGTGTTAGGGTTAGAGGTATGTAGTGTAAGGTCGTAGTAGGGTTAGTGTTAGGGTTAGAGGTATGTAGTGTAAGGTCGTAGTAGGGTTAGTGTTAGGGTTAGAGGTATGTAGTGTAAGGTCGTAGTAGGGTTAGTGTTAGGGTTAGAGGTATGTAGTGTAAGGTCGTAGTAGGGTTAGTGTTAGGGTTAGAGGTATGTAGTGTAAGGTCGTAGTAGGGTTAGTGTTAGGGTTAGAGGTATGTAGTGTAAGGTCGTAGTAGGGTTAGTGTTAGGGTTAGAGGTATGTAGTGTAAGGTCGTAGTAGGGTTAGTGTTAGGGTTAGAGGTATGTAGTGTAAGGTCGTAGTAGGGTTAGTGTTAGGGTTAGAGGTATGTAGTGTAAGGTCGTAGTAGGGTTAGTGTTAGGGTTAGAGGTATGTAGTGTAAGGTCGTAGTAGGGTTAGTGTTAGGGTTAGAGGTATGTAGTGTAAGGTCGTAGTAGGGTTAGTGTTAGGGTTAGAGGTATGTAGTGTAAAGTCGTAGTAGGGTTAGTGTTAGGGTTAGAGGTATGTAGTGTAAGGTCGTAGTAGGGTTAGTGTTAGGGTTAGAGGTATGTAGTGTAAGGTCGTAGTAGGGTTAGTGTTAGGGTTAGAGGTATGTAGTGTAATCGTAGTAGGGTTAGTGTTAGGGTTAGAGGTATGTAGTGTAAGGTCGTAGTAGGGTTAGTGTTAGGGTTAGAGGTATGTAGTGTAAGGTCGTAGTAGGGTTAGTGTTAGGGTTAGAGGTATGTAGTGTAAGGTCGTAGTAGGGGTTAGTGTTAGGGTTAGAGGTATGTAGTGTAAGGTCGTAGTAGGGTTAGTGTTAGGGTTAGAGGTATGTAGTGCAAGGTCGTAGTAGGGTTAGTGTTAGGGTTAGAGGTATGTAGTGTAAGGTCGTAGTAGGGTTAGTGTTAGGGTTAGAGGTATGTAGTGTAAGGTCGTAGTAGGGTTAGTGTTAGGGTTAGAGGTATGTAGTGTAAGGTCGTAGTAGGGTTAGTGTTAGGGTTAGAGGTATGTAGTGTAAGGTCGTAGTAGGGTTAGTGTTAGGGTTAGAGGTATGTAGTGTAAGGTCGTAGTAGGGTTAGTGTTAGGGTTAGAGGTATGTAGTGTAAGGTCGTAGTAGGGTTAGTGTTAGGGTTAGAGGTATGTAGTGTAAGGTCGTAGTAGGGTTAGTGTTAGGGTTAGAGGTATGTAGTGTAAGGTCGTAGTAGGGTTAGTGTTAGGGTTAGAGGTATGTAGTGTAAGGTCGTAGTAGGGTTAGTGTTAGGGTTAGAGGTATGTAGTGTAAGGTCGTAGTAGGGTTAGTGTTAGGGTTAGAGGTATGTAGTGTAAGGTCGTAGTAGGGTTAGTGTTAGGGTTAGAGGTATGTAGTGTAAGGTCGTAGTAGGGTTAGTGTTAGGGTTAGAGGTATGTAGTGTAAGGTCGTAGTAGGGTTAGTGTTAGGGTTAGAGGTATGTAGTGTAAGGTCGTAGTAGGGTTAGTGTTAGGGTTAGAGGTATGTAGTGTAAAGGTCGTAGTAGGGTTAGTGTTAGGGTTAGAGGTATGTAGTGTAAGGTCGTAGTAGGGTTAGTGTTAGGGTTAGAGGTATGTAGTGTAAAGGTCGTAGTAGGGTTAGTGTTAGGGTTAGAGGTATGTAGTGTAAGGTCGTAGTAGGGTTAGTGTTAGGGTTAGAGGTATGTAGTGTAAGGTCGTAGTAGGGTTAGTGTTAGGGCTAGAGGTATGTAGTGTAAGGTCGTAGTAGGGTTAGTGTTAGGGCTAGAGGTATGTAGTGTAGGTCGTAGTAGGGTTAGTGTTAGGGCTTAGAGGTATGTAGTGTAAGGTCGTAGTAGGGTTAGTGTTAGGGTTAGAGGTATGTAGTGTAAGGTCGTAGTAGGGTTAGTGTTAGGGCTAGAGGTATGTAGTGTAAGGTCGTAGTAGGGTTAGTGTTAGGGTTAGAGGTATGTAGTGTAAGGTCGTAGTAGGGTTAGTGTTAGGGTTAGAGGTATGTAGTGTAAAGGTCGTAGTAGGGTTAGTGTTAGGGTTAGAGGTATGTAGTGTAAGGTCGTAGTAGGGTTAGTGTTAGGGTTAGAGGTATGTAGTGTAAGGTCGTAGTAGGGTTAGTGTTAGGAGTTAGAGGTATGTAGTGTAAGGTACGTAGTAGGGGTTAGTGTTAGGGTTAGAGGTATGTAGTGTAAGGTCGTAGTAGGGTTAGTGTTAGGGTTAGAGGTATGTAGTGTAAGGTCTACGTAGGGTAGTGTTAGGGTTAGAGGTATGTAGTGTAAGGTCGTAGTAGGGTTAGTGTTAGGGTTAGAGGTATGTAGTGTAGGTCGTAGTAGGGTTAGTGTTAGGGTTAGAGGTATGTAGTGTAAGGTCGTAGTAGGGTTAGTGTTAGGGTTAGAGGTATGTAGTGTAAGGTCGTAGTAGGGTTAGTGTTAGGGTCTAGAGGTATGTAGTGTAAGGTCGTAGTAGGGTTAGTGTTAGGGTTAGAGGTATGTAGTGTAAGGTCGTAGTAGGGTTAGTGTTAGGGTTAGAGGTATGTAGTGTAGGTCGTAGTAGGGTTAGTGTTAGGGTTAGAGGTATGAGGGGGTTAGTGTTAGGGGTTAGGAGGTATGTAGTGTAAGTCGTAGTAGGGTTAGTGTTAGGGTTAGAGGTATGTAGTGTAAGGTCGTAGTAGGGTTAGTGTTAGGGTTAGAGGTATGTAGTGTAAGGTCGTAGTAGGGTTAGTGTTAGGGTTAGAGGTATGTAGTGTAAGGTCGTAGTAGGGTTAGTGTTAGGGTTAGAGGTATGTAGTGTAAGGTCGTAGTAGGGTTAGTGTTAGGGTTAGAGGTATGTAGTGTAAGGTCGTAGTAGGGTTAGTGTTAGGGTTAGAGGTATGTAGTGTAAGGTCGTAGTAGGGTTAGTGTTAGGGTTAGAGGTATGTAGTGTAAGGTCGTAGTAGGGTTAGTGTTAGGGTTAGAGGTATGTAGTGTAAGGTCGTAGTAGGGTTAGTGTTAGGGTTAGAGGTATGTAGTGTAAGGTCGTAGTAGGGTTAGTGTTAGGGTTAGAGGTATGTAGTGTAAGGTCGTAGTAGGGTTAGTGTTAGGGTTAGAGGTATGTAGTGTAAGGTCGTAGTAGGGTTAGTGTTAGGGTAGAGGTGTAGGGTTCGTAGTAGTGTTAGTGTTAGAGGTATGCAGGTAAGGTCGTAGGGTTAGTGTTAGGGTTAGAGGTATGTAGTGTAAGGTCGTAGTAGGGTTAGTGTTAGGGTTAGAGGTATGTAGTGTAAAGGTCGTAGTAGGGTTAGTGTTAGGGTTAGAGGTATGTAGTGTAAGGTCGTAGTAGGGTTAGTGTTAGGGTTAGAGGTATGTAGTGTAAGGTCGTAGTAGGGTTAGTGTTAGGGTTAGAGGTATGTAGCGTAAGGTCGTAGTAGGGTTAGTGTTAGGGCTTAGAGGTATGTAGTGTAAGGTCGTAAGTAGGGTTAGTGTTAGGGTTAGAGGTATGTAGTGTAAGGTCGTAGTAGGGTTAGTGTTAGGGTTAGAGGTATGTAGTGTAAGTCGTAGTAGGGTTAGTGTTAGGGTTAGAGGTATGTAGTGTAAGGTCGTAGTAGGGTTAGTGTTAGGGTTAGAGGTATGTAGTGTAAGGTCGTAGTAGGGTTAGTGTTAGGGTTAGAGGTATGTAGTGTAAGGTCGTAGTAGGGTTAGTGTTAGGGTTAGAGGTATGTAGTGTAAGGTCGTAGTAGGGTTAGTGTTAGGGGTTAGAGGTATGTAGTGTAAGGTCGTAGTAGGGTTAGTGTTAGGGTTAGAGGTATGTAGTGTAAGGTCGTAGTAGGGTTAGTGTTAGGGTTAGAGGTATGTAGTGTAAAGGTCGTAGTAGGGTTAGTGTTAGGGTTAGAGGTATGTAGTGTAAGGTCGTAGTAGGGTTAGTGTTAGGGTTAGAGGTATGTAGTGTAAGGTCGTAGTAGGGTTAGTGTTAGGGTTAGAGGTATGTAGTGTAAGGTCGTAGTAGGGTTAGTGTTAGGGTTAGAGGTATGTAGTGTAAGGTCGTAGTAGGGTTAGTGTTAGGGTTAGAGGTATGTAGTGTAAGGTCGTAGTAGGGTTAGTGTTAGGGCTAGAGGTATGTAGTGTAAGGTCGTAGTAGGGTTAGTGTTAGGGCTTGAGGTATGTAGTGTAAAGGTCGTAGTAGGGTTAGTGTTAGGGTTAGAGGTATGTAGTGTAAGGTCGTAGTAGGGTTAGTGTTAGGGTTAGAGGTATGTAGTGTAAGGATCGTAGTAGGGTTAGTGTTAGGGTTAGAGGTATGTAGTGTAAGGTCGTAGTAGGGTTAGTGTTAGGGTTAGAGGTATGTAGTGTAAGGTCGTAGTAGGGTTAGTGTTAGGGTTAGAGGTATGTAGTGTAAGGTCGTAGTAGGGTTAGTGTTAGGGTTAGAGGTATGTAGTGTACAAGGTCGTAGTAGGGTTAGTGTTAGGGTTAGAGGTATGTAGTGTAAGGTCGTAGTAGGGTTAGTGTTAGGGTTAGAGGTATGTAGTGTAAGGTCGTAGTAGGGTTAGTGTTAGGGTTAGAGGTATGTAGTGTAAGTCGTAGTAGGGTTAGTGTTAGGGTTAGAGGTATGTAGTGTAAGGTCGTAGTAGGGTTAGTGTTAGGGCTAGAGGTATGTAGTGTAAGGTCGTAGTAGGGTTAGTGTTAGGGTTAGAGGTATGTAGTGTAAAGGTCGTAGTAGGGTTAGTGTTAGGGTTAGAGGTATGTAGTGTAAAGGTCGTAGTAGGGTTAGTGTTAGGGGTTAGAGGTATGTAGTGTAAGGTCGTAGTAGGGTTAGTGTTAGGGTTAGAGGTATGTAGTGTAAGAGTCGTAGTAGGGTTAGTGTTAGGGTTAGAGGTATGTAGTGTAAAGGTCGTAGTAGGGTTAGTGTTAGGGTTAGAGGTATGTAGTGTAAGGTCGTAGTAGGGTTAGTGTTAGGGTTAGAGGTATGTAGTGTAAGGTCGTAGTAGGGTTAGTGTTAGGTTAGAGGTATGTAGTGTACAAGGTCGTAGTAGGGTTAGTGTTAGGGTTAGAGGTATGTAGTGTAAAGGTCGTAGTAGGGTTAGTGTTAGGGTTAGAGGTATGTAGTGTAAGGTCGTAGTAGGGTTAGTGTTAGGGTTAGAGGTATGTAGTGTAAGGTCGTAGTAGGGTTAGTGTTAGGTTAGAGGTATGTAGTGTAAAGGTCGTAGTAGGGTTAGTGTTAGGGTTAGAGGTATGTAGTGTAAGGTCGTAGTAGGGTTAGTGTTAGGGTTAGAGGTATGTAGTGTAAAGGTCGTAGTAGGGTTAGTGTTAGGGTTAGAGGTATGTAGTGTAAGGTCGTAGTAGGGTTAGTGTTAGGGTTAGAGGTATGTAGTGTAAGGTCGTAGTAGGGTTAGTGTTAGGGTTAGAGGTATGTAGTGTAAGGTCGTAGTAGGGTTAGTGTTAGGGTTAGAGGTATGTAGTGTAAGGTCGTAGTAGGGTTAGTGTTAGGAGTTAGAGGTATGTAGTGTAAGGTCGTAGTAGGGTTAGTGTTAGGGTTAGAGGTATGTAGTGTAAGGTCGTAGTAGGGTTAGTGTTAGGGTTAGAGGTATGTAGTGTAAGGTCGTAGTAGGGTTAGTGTTAGGGTTAGAGGTATGTAGTGTAAGGTCGTAGTAGGGTTAGTGTTAGGGTTAGAGGTATGTAGTGTAAGGTCGTAGTAGGGTTAGTGTTAGGGCTAGAGGTATGTAGTGTAAGTCGTAGTAGGGTTAGTGTTAGGGTTAGAGGTATGTAGTGTAAGGTCGTAGTAGGGTTAGTGTTAGGGTTAGAGGTATGTAGTGTAAGGTCGTAGTAGGGTTAGTGTTAGGGCTAGAGGTATGTAGTGTAAGGTCGTAGTAGGGTTAGTGTTAGGGTTAGAGGTATGTAGTGTAAGGTCGTAGTAGGGTTAGTGTTAGGGTTAGAGGTATGTAGTGTAAGGTCGTAGTAGGGTTAGTGTTAGGAGTTAGAGGTATGTAGTGTAAGGTCGTAGTAGGGTTAGTGTTAGGTCTAGAGGTATGTAGTGTAAGGTCGTAGTAGGGTTAGTGTTAGGGCTAGAGGTATGTAGTGTATAAGGTCGTAGTAGGGTTAGTGTTAGGGTTAGAGGTATGTAGTGTAGGTCGTAGTTAGGGTTAGTGTTAGGGTTAGAGGTATGTAGTGTAAGGTCGTAGTAGGGTTAGTGTTAGGGTTAGAGGTATGTAGTGTAAGGTCGTAGTAGGGTTAGTGTTAGGGTTAGAGGTATGTAGTGTAAAGGTCGTAGTAGGGTTAGTGTTAGGGTTAGAGGTATGTAGTGTAAGGTCGTAGTAGGGTTAGTGTTAGGGT
>NW_025533992.1:97500-100000 GCF_020615455.1 Coregonus clupeaformis | reverse complement strand
AAGTCATGTGACTCACAGAGGCAGGAAACAGGCATGAGAAGTAGATATCCCAGGATTCCCTGGCTGCTGTGACAACTTCCTTCTTCACTGCCTCGTCCACTGTGTCTATGTTATGTTCTATGCCATGTTTCTCTGTTACACACATAAACACAAGGCTGTTTTTACATTTTAGCAGACGCCCTTATCCAGAGCAACTTACAGTAGTGAGTGGTTATCCCACTGGCTATCATAAGGTGAATGCACCAATTTGTAAGTCGCTCTGGATAAGAGCGTCTGCTAAATGACGTAAATGTAAAATGAGTGCATACATTTTTGTACCAGTCCCCCTTGGGAATGCGAACCCACAACGCTAGCGTTGCAAGCGCCACGCTCTACCAACTGAGCCACGCGGGGACTTAAACAACAACAACAGGTATTTCCAGTGAACTAACAATTCCCCCCCCCAGAGCAGTGTGGGTAATGTAGTTGACTCACCAAACAGAGACTTCATCTTCACCCTCTCCCGACTGGAGATTCTAACACACGCCTCAGACAGAGTGTCATTCACTATCTGGAGAGGAGGAAGAGGAGGAGGAGAGAGGGGGGGGTGAAGGAAAACCTCACTATTCTACAGGCCAGGAGAGAGAGAGAGTCCTGCTGTGTTGCCATGGTTACGCCGTCTCGTCACAACAATCAAGCTCGAATGGCTTAAAGCATGGTTCTTCAATTCCGGTCCTGGAGGGGGCCGAAACACCTCTGTTTTTCATCCTCTCCTTCTAATCAGGGGCTAATTCAGACCTGGGACACCAGGTGAGTGCAATTAACTACTAGGTAGAAATAAAAAACAGAAGTGTTTCGGCCCTCCAGGACCGGCATTGAAGAACCCTGGCTTAAAGTGTAGCGGTGTTGATAGTTTATTAATAACCGTGTTTAAAAACAGTGTTATGGGAATATGATAACAGTGTATATTATAACAGTTTAATATGTTATTTTAAAAAACCCAACTGTCCCACCTGTTTGAATATGAGGTCCAGCACCAGGGGATGGTTGGAGCTGTCTTTAGGGTAGAACACCTGAAACCAGGAACACACTGACGTTAGAACTGAACATGAGGTCCAACACCAGGGGATGGTTGGAGCTGTCTTTAGGGTAGAACACCTGAAACCAGGAACACACTGTCGTTAGAACTGAACATGAGGTCCAGCACCAGGGGATGGTTGGAGCTGTCTTTAGGGTAGAACACCTGAAACCAGGAACACACTGGACGTTAGAACTGAACATGAGGTCCAGCACCAGGGGATGGTTGAAGCTGTCTTTAGGGTAGAACACCTGAAACCAGGAACACACTGACGTTAGAACTGAACATGAGGTCCAACACCAGGGGATGGTTGGAGCTGTCTTTAGGGTAGAACACCTGAAACCAGGAACACACTGATGTTAGAACTGAACATGAGGTCCAGCACCAGGGGATGGTTGGAGCTGTCTTTAGGGTAGAACACCTGAAACCAGGAACACACTGACGTTAGAACTGAACATGAGGTCCAACACCAGGGGATGGTTGGAGCTGTCTTTAGGTAGAACACCTGAAACCAGGAACACACTGACGTTAGAACTGAACATGAGGTCCAGCACCAGGGGATGGTTGGAGCTGTCTTTAGGGGTAGAACACCTGAAACCAGGAACACACTGACGTTAGAACTGAACATGAGGTCCAACACCAGGGGATGGTTGGAGCTGTCTTTAGGGTAGAACACCTGAAACCAGGAACACACTGACGTTAGAACTGAACATGAGGTCCAACACCAGGGGATGGTTGGAGCTGTCTTTAGGGTAGAACACCTGAAACCAGGAATACACTGACGTTAGAACTGAACATGAGGTCCAACACCAGGGGATGGTTGGAGCTGTCTTTAGGGTAGAACACCTGAAACCAGGAACACACTGACGTTAGAACTGAACATGAGGTCCAATACCAGGGGATGGTTGGAGCTGTCTTTAGGGTAGAACACCTGAAACCAGGAACACACTGACGTTAGAACTGAACATGAGGTCCAATACCAGGGGATGGTTGGAGCTGTCTTTAGGGTAGAACACCTGAAACCAGGAACACACTGACGTTAGAACTGAACATGAGATCCAATACCAGGGGATGGTTGGAGCTGTCTTTAGGGTAGAACACCTGAAACCAGGAACACACTGACGTTAGAACTGAACATGAGGTCCAGCACCAGGGGATGGTTGGAGCTGTCTTTAGGGTAGAACACCTGAAACCAGGAACACACTGACGTTAGAAATGAACATGAGGTCCAACACCAGGGGATGGTTGAAGCTGTCTTTAGTGTAGAACACCTGAAACCAGGAACACACTGACGTTAGAACTGAACATGAGGTCCAGCACCAGGGGATGGTTGAAGCTGTCTTTAGGGTAGAACACCTGAAACCAGGAACACACTGACGTTAGAACTGAACATGAGATCCAATACCAGGGGATGGTTGGAGCTGTCTTTAGGGTAGAACACCT
>NW_025533992.1:42500-92500 GCF_020615455.1 Coregonus clupeaformis | reverse complement strand
TGAATAAGACTGAATAAGACTGACTGAATAAGACTGACTGAATACGACTGAATAAGACTGACTGAATAAGACTGAATAAGACTGACTGAATAAGACTGACTGAATAAGACTGAATAAGACTGACTGAATAAGACTGACTGGATAAGACTGACTGAATAAGACTGAATAAGACTGACTGAATAAGACTGACTGGATAAGACTGACTGGATAAGACTGAATAAGACTGACTGAATAAGACTGAATAAGACTGAATAAGACTGACTGAATAAGACTGACTGGATAAGACTGACTGAATAAGACTGACTGGATAAGACTGACTGAATAAGACTGACTGAATAAGACTGACTGGATAAGACTGAATAAGACTGACTGAATAAGACTGACTGAATAAGACTGAATAAGACTGACTGAATAAGACTGACTGGATAAGACTGACTGAATAAGACTGACTGAATAAGACTGACTGGATAAGACTGACTGAATAAGACTGACTGAATAAGACTGACTGGATAAGACTGACTGAATAAGACTGACTGAATAAGACTGACTGGATAAGACTGAATAAGACTGACTGAATAAGACTGACTGGATAAGACTGAATAAGACTGACTGAATAAGACTGACTGAATAAGACTGATTGAATAAGACTGACTGAATAAGACTGAATAAGACTGACTAAATAAGACTGACTGAATAAGACTGACTGAATAAGACTGACTGAATAAGACTGAATAAGACTGACTGAATAAGACTGACTGAATAAGACTGAATAAGACTGACTGAATAAGACTGACTGAATAAGACTGACTGAATAAGACTGAATAAGACTGACTGAATAAGACTGACTGGATAAGACTGACTGAATGAGACTGACTGAATAAGACTGATTGAATAAGACTGACTGAATAAGACTGAATAAGACTGACTGAATAAGACTGACTGAATACGACTGACTGAATAAGACTGAATAAGACTGACTGAATAAGACTGACTGAATAAGACTGACTGAATAAGACTGAATAAGACTGACTGAATAAGACTGACTGGATAAGACTGACTGAATGAGACTGACTGAATAAGACTGATTGAATAAGACTGACTGAATAAGACTGAATAAGACTGACTGAATAAGACTGACTGGATAAGACTGACTGAATAAGACTGAATAAGACTGACTGAATAAGACTGACTGAATACGACTGAATAAGACTGACTGAATAAGACTGACTGGATAAGACTGACTGAATAAGACTGACTGAATAAGACTGACTGGATAAGACTGACTGAATAAGACTGACTGAATGAGACTGACTGAATAAGACTGATTGAATAAGACTGACTGAATAAGACTGAATAAGACTGACTGAATAAGACTGACTGAATAAGACTGACTGAATAAGACTGAATAAGACTGACTGAATAAGACTGACTGAATACGACTGAATAAGACTGACTGAATAAGACTGACTGGATAAGACTGACTGAATAAGGCTGACTGAATAAGACTGAATAAGACTGACTGAATAAGACTGACTGGATAAGACTGAATAAGACTGAATAAGACTGACTGAATAAGACTGACTGGATAAGACTGGATAAGACTGACTGAATAAGACTGACTGAATAAGACTGACTGGATAAGACTGACTGAATAAGACTGACTGGATAAGACTGACTGAATAAGACTGACTGAATGAGACTGACTGAATAAGACTGATTGAATAAGACTGACTGAATAAGACTGAATAAGACTGACTGAATAAGACTGACTGAATACGACTGAATAAGACTGACTGAATAAGACTGAATAAGACTGACTGAATAAGACTGACTGAATAAGACTGAATAAGACTGACTGAATAAGACTGACTGGATAAGACTGACTGAATAAGACAGAATAAGACTGACTGAATAAGACTGACTGGATAAGACTGACTGGATAAGACTGAATAAGACTGACTGAATAAGACTGAATAAGACTGAATAAGACTGACTGAATAAGACTGACTGGATAAGACTGACTGAATAAGACTGACTGGATAAGACTGACTGAATAAGACTGACTGAATAAGACTGACTGGATAAGACTGAATAAGACTGACTGAATAAGACTGACTGAATAAGACTGAATAAGACTGACTGAATAAGACTGACTGGATAAGACTGACTGAATAAGACTGACTGAATAAGACTGACTGGATAAGACTGACTGAATAAGACTGACTGAATAAGACTGACTGGATAAGACTGACTGAATAAGACTGACTGAATAAGACTGACTGGATAAGACTGAATAAGACTGACTGAATAAGACTGACTGGATAAGACTGAATAAGACTGACTGAATAAGACTGAATAAGACTGACTGGATAAGACTGACTGAATAAGACTGACTGAATAAGACTGACTGGATAAGACTGACTGAATAAGACTGACTGGATAAGACTGACTGAATAAGACTGAATAAGACTGACTGGATAAGACTGACTGAATAAGACTGACTGAATAAGACTGAATAAGACTGACTGAATAAGACTGAATAAGACTGACTGAATAAGACTGACTGAATAAGACTGAATAAGACTGACTGAATAAGACTGACTGAATAAGACTGACTGAATAAGACTGAATAAGACTGACTGAATAAGACTGACTGAATAAGACTGACTGAATAAGACTGACTGAATAAGACTGAATAAGACTGACTGAATAAGACTGACTGAATAAGACTGAATAAGACTGACTGAATAAGACTGAATAAGACTGACTGGATAAGACTGACTGGATAAGACTGACTGAATAAGACTGACTGGATAAGACTGACTGAATAAGACTGAATAAGACTGACTGAATAAGACTGACTGAATAAGACTGAATAAGACTGACTGAATAAGACTGACTGGATAAGACTGACTGAATAAGACTGAATAAGACTGACTGAATAAGACTGACTGGATAAGACTGACTGGATAAGACTGAATAAGACTGACTGAATAAGACTGAATAAGACTGAATAAGACTGACTGAATAAGACTGACTGGATAAGACTGACTGAATAAGACTGACTGGATAAGACTGACTGAATAAGACTGACTGAATAAGACTGACTGGATAAGACTGACTGAATAAGACTGACTGAATAAGACTGACTGAATAAGACTGACTGAATAAGACTGACTGAATAAGACTGAATAAGACTGAATAAGACTGACTGAATAAGACTCAGTATGACTGAATAAGACTGAATAAGACTGACTGAATAAGACTGACTGGATAAGACTGACTGAATAAGACTGAATAAGACTGACTGAATAAGACTGACTGGATAAGACTGACTGGATAAGACTGAATAAGACTGACTGAATAAGACTGAATAAGACTGAATAAGACTGACTGAATAAGACTGACTGGATAAGACTGACTGAATAAGACTGACTGGATAAGACTGACTGAATAAGACTGACTGAATAAGACTGACTGGATAAGACTGACTGAATAAGACTGACTGAATAAGACTGACTGAATAAGACTGACTGAATAAGACTGACTGAATAAGACTGACTGAATAAGACTGAATAAGACTGAATAAGACTGACTGAATAAGACTCAGTATGACTGAATAAGACTGAATAAGATTGATTGAATAAGACTGACTGAATAAGAATGAATACGACTGAATAAGACTGACTGAATAAGACTGACTGAATAAGACTGACTGAATAAGACTGAATAAGACTGAATAAGACTGACTGAATAAGACTCAGTATGACTGAATAAGACTGAATAAGATTGATTGAATAAGACTGACTGAATAAGACTGAATAAGACTGAATAAGACTGACTGAATAAGACTGACTGGATAAGACTGACTGAATAAGACTGACTGAATAAGACTGAATAAGACTGACTGAATAAGGTTGAATAAGACTGACTGGATAAGACTGACTGAATAAGACTGACTGAATAAGACTGAATAAGACTGACTGAATAAGGTTGAATAAGACTGACTGAATACGACTGAATAAGACTGACTGAATAAGACTGACTGAATAAGACTGGATAAGACTGACTGAATAAGACTGACTGGATAAGACTGACTGAATAAGACTGACTGAATAAGACTGAATAAGACTGACTGAATAAGGTTGAATAAGACTGACTGGATAAGACTGACTGAATAAGACTGAATAAAACTGGCTGTGTGTGTGTGTGTGTGTGTGTGTGTGTGTGTGTGTGTGTGTGTGTGTGTGTGTGTGTGTGTGTGTGTGTGTGTGACCTCTTGCCGGGTGGTAGGGCATCAGTCAGGGGCGGAGGAGAGTCGTACTGTCTGATGATATCCTTGATGTTACTGCTGGGGACGATGTCTACCTGAGGCAACACCGATGACTTCACCACCTCACCAGCAGGGGGCGGAGGACTGGTCACCACCGGGGCTACACATAACAGTGGGGAGAGAGGGGAGAGAGGGGAGAGGGGAGAGAGAGGGGAGAAGAGAGAGGGGAGAGAGGGAAGGAGAAGAGAGAGAGGAGAGAGGGAAGGAGGAGAGAGAGAGGAGAGAGAGGAGTGAGGGGAGGGAGGGGAGAGAGGGAGAGAGAGGAGAGAAGAGAGAGGGGTGAGAGAGGGGAGAGAGGGAAGGAGGAGAGAGAGAGGAGAGAGGGGAGAGAGAGGGGAGAGAGGGAAGGAGGAGAGAAAGATGAGAGAGAGGGGTGAGGGGAGTGAGGGGAGATGTCTTATTGTCTTATAAATCACATGATGTCTGATAGTCTTATAAATCATATGATGTCTGATAGTCTTATAAATCATATGATGTCTGATAGTCTTATAAATCACATGATGTCTGATAGTCTTATAAATCATATGATGTCTGATAGTCTTATAAATCATATGATGTCTGATAGTCTTATAAATCATACGATGTCTGATAGTCTTATAAATCACATGATGTCTGATAGTCTTATAAATCACATGATGTTTGATAGTCTTATAAATCATATGTCTGATAGTCTTATAAATCACATGATGTCTGATAGTCTTATAAATCAAATGATGTCTGATAGTCTTATAAATCACATGATGTCTGATAGTCTTATAAATCATATGATGTTTGATAGTCTTATAAATCACATGATGTCTGATAGTCTTGTAAATCATATGATGTTTGATAGTCTTATAAATCACATGATGTCTGATAGTCTTATAAATCATTCGATGTCTGATAGTCTTATAAATCATACGATGTCTGATAGTCTCATAAATCATATGATGTCTGATAGTCTTATAAATCATACGATGTCTGATAGTCTCATAAATCATATGATGTCTGATAGTCTTATAAATCATATGTCTGATATTCTTGTAAATCACATGATGTCTGAGTGTCTCATAAATCCTATGTCTGATAGTCTTGTAAATCATATGATGTCTGATAGTCTTATAAATCATATGATGTCTGATAGTCTTGTAAATCATATGTCTGATAGTCTTATAAATCACATGATGTCTGATAGTCTTATAAATCACATGATGTCTGATAGTCTTATAAATCACATGATGTCTGATAGTCTTATAAATCATACGATGTCTGATAGTCTCATAAATCACATGATGTCTGATAGTCTTATAAATCACATGATGTCTGATAGTCTCATAAATCACATAATGTCTGATAGTCTTATAAATCACATGATGTCTGATAGTCTTATAAATCACATGATGTCTGATAGTCTCATAAATCACATAATGTCTGATAGTCTTATAAATCACATGATGTCTGATAGTCTTATAAATCACATGATGTCTGATAGTCTTATAAATCACATGGAATTTTGTATTCATTAATTAATTACCAAACTTCTTGGCAGGTTCCTTGTTGATGGGGATGGCTGGAGCCTTCTGATGAGGAACACTGTCGTTACCTGCTAGTTTGGCCTGAGGAGGAGGAGGACACACACAACACACACCTGAAGTCCTAACGTCCTGACCTGCGGATACACCACAGTCAACCTGAAGTCCTAACGTCCTGACCTGCGGATACACCACAGTCAACCTGAAGTCCTAATGTCCTGACCTGCGGATACACCACAGTCAACCTGAAGTCCTGACCTGCGGATAAAACCACAGTCAACCTGAAGTCCTAACGTCCTGACCTGCGGATACACCACAGTCAACCTGAAGTCCTAACGTCCTGACCTGCAGATACACCACAGTCAACCTGAAGTCCTAACGTCCTGACCTGCAGATACACCACAGTCAACCTGAAGTCCTAACGTCCTGACCTGCAGATACACCACAGTCAACCTGAAGTCCTAACGTCCTGACCTGCAGATACACCACAGTCAACCTGAAGTCCTAACGTCCTGACCTGCAGATACACCACAGTCAACCTGAAGTCCTAACGTCCTGACCTGCGGATACACCACAGTCAACCTGAAGTCCTAACGTCCTGACCTGCAGATACACCACAGTCAACCTGAAGTCCTAACGTCCTGTACTGCAGATACACCACAGTCAACCTGAAGTCCTAACGTCCTGACCTGCAGATACACCACAGTCAACCTGAAGTCCTAACGTCCTGACCTGCAGATACACCACAGTCAACCTGAAGTCCTAACGTCCTGACCTGCAGATACACCACAGTCAACCTGAAGTCCTAACGCCCTGACCTGCAGATACACCACAGTCAACCTGAAGTCCTAACGTCCTGACCTGCAGATACACCACAGTCAACCTGAAGTCCTAACGTCCTGACCTGCGGATACACCACAGTCAACCTGAAGTCCTAACGTCCTGACCTGCAGATACACCACAGTCAACCTGAAGTCCTAACGTCCTGACCTGCAGATACACCACAGTCAACCTGAAGTCCTAACGTCCTGACCTGCAGATACACCACAGTCAACCTGAAGTCCTAACGTCCTGACCTGCACCACAGTCAACCTGAAGTCCTAACGTCCTGACCTGCAGATACACCCCAGTCAACCTGAAGTCCTAACGTCCTGACCTGCGGATACACCACAGTCAACCTGAAGTCCTAACGTCCTGACCTGCAGATACACCACAGTCAACCTGAAGTCCTAACGTCCTGACCTGCGGATACACCACAGTCAACCTGAAGTCCTAACGTCCTGACCTGCAGATACACCACAGTCAACCTGAAGTCCTAACGTCCTGACCTGCAGATACACCCCAGTCAACCTGAAGTCCTAACGTCCTGACCTGCGGATACACCACAGTCAACCTGAAGTCCTAACGTCCTGACCTGCAGATACACCACAGTCAACCTGAAGTCCTAACGTCCTGACCTGCAGATACACCACAGTCAACCTGAAGTCCTAACGTCCTGACCTGCAGATACACCACAGTCAACCTGAAGTACCACACTAAAAAGGCATCCAAAAGGGTTCTTCGGCTGTCCCGGTTCGGGAGAACCCGTTGAAGAACCCGTTTGGTTTCCCTGTGGAAACCCTCTGTGGAAAGGATTATACCTGGAACTCAAAAGGGTTCTTCAAAAGGGTCTCTCACGGTGGACAGCCGAAGAACCCTTTTAGGTTTTAGATAGAACCTTTATTCTAATGAGTGTAACACTCAGGTAGGTATAGACTCACCTGCTGGGGGTTCAGGTTCCAGGCTGGACGAGGCTGTACCTCAGGACTGGTGGGTTGGCTAGCCCCACGGGAGACAGGGGCAGGCTGGGTAGTGGAGTTGGGTCTGGGGGTCTGGGTCTGGGTCTGGGAGGTAGGATAGGGGTCAGGGGGGCTGGCTGGACTGGAGGTGCCAGGGACAGCAGTATAGGGGCTAGGAGGCGTGACAGCATAAGGACTGGGTGGGATGTTAGCGTACGGGCTTGGGGGGAAGTGTGTGTAGGGGCCAGGCGGAAGGCAGTGGGGGTTGGGGAGGATGGGGCTCATGGGGGTGAGGTGAGGGGGAGGTGGGGGCGAGGTCACGGGGGAGGTTACTAAAGCCATGGCCTGCATCGTCATCTGCTGGGCCTGGGGAGGAGGAGGGGAGGGGGAGGGGAGAGGAGAAAGGGGAGGGAGGAGGGGGAGGGGGGAGGAGGATGAGGAGGGAGGGAGGGGAGGAGGGAGGGAGGTGAGGGAGGAGGGGGAGGAGGGGAGAGGAAAAGGGGGAGGGAGGAGGTGAGGACAGGGAGGAGGAGGGAGGAGGGGGAGGAAGATGAGGGAGGAGGGGGAGGGGGAGGGGAGGATGAGGGATGGGGAGGAGGGGGAGGAGGAGGGAGGAGGGGGGAGGAGGAGTTAGACGTAACCTACCATAATGATGTTGAAAAAGTTAGACGTAACCTACCATAATGATGTTGAACAAGTTAGACGTAACCTACCATAATGATGTTGAACAAGTTAGACGTATCCTACCATAATGATGTTGAACAAGTTAGACGTATCCTACCATAATGATGTTGAACAAGTTAGACGTAACCTACCATAATGATGTTAAATAAGTTAGACGTAACCTACCATAATGATGTTGAACAAGTTAGACGTAACCTACCATAAAGATGTTGAACAAGTTAGACGTAACCTACCATAATGATGTTGAACACGTAACCTACCATAATGATGTTGAACAAGTTAGACGTAACCTACCATAATGATGTTGAACAAGTTAGACGTAACCTACCATAATGATGTTGAACAAGTTAGACGTATCCTACCATAATGATGTTGAACAAGTTAGACGTATCCTACCATAATGATGTTGAACAAGTCAGACGTAACCTACCATAATGATGTTGAATAAGTTAGACGTAACCTACCATAATGATGTTGAACAAGTTAGACGTAACCTACCATAAAGATGTTGAACAAGTTAGACGTAATCTACCATAATGATGTTGAACACGTAACCTACCATAATGATGTTGAACAAGTTAGACGTAACCTACCATAATGATGTTGAACACGTTAGACGTAACCTACCATAATGATGTTGAATAAGTTAGACGTAACCTACCATAATGATGTTGAACAAGTTAGACATAACCTACCATAATGATGTTGAACACGTTAGACGTAACCTACCATAATGATGTTGAATAAGTTAGACGTAACCTACCATAATGATGTTGAACACGTTAGACGTAACCTACCATAATGATGTTGAACAAGTTAGACGTAACCTACAATAATGATGTTGAACAAGTTAGACGTAACCTACCATAATGATGTTGAATAAGATAGACGTATCCTACCATAATGATGTTGAACAAGTTAGACGTAACCTACCATAATGATGTTGAACAAGTTAGACGTAACCTACCATAATGATGTTGAACAAGTTAGACGTAACCTATCATAATGATGTTGAAGAAGTTAGACGTAACCTACCATAATGATGTTGAACAAGTTAGACGTAACCTACCATAATGATGTTGAACAAGTTAGACGTAACCTACCATAATGATGTTGAACACGTTAGACGTAACCTACCATATTGATGTTGAACACGTAACCTACCATAATGATGTTGAACAAGTTAGACGTAACCTACCATAATGATGTTGAACAAGTTAGACGTAACCTACCATAATGATGTTGAACAAGTTAGACGAATCCTACCATAATGATGTTGAACAAGTTAGACGTATCCTACCATAATGATGTTGAACAAGTTAGACGTAACCTACCATAATGATGTTGAATAAGTTAGACGTAACCTACCATAATGATGTTGAACAAGTTAGACGTAACCTACCATAAAGATGTTGAACAAGTTAGACGTAACCTACCATAATGATGTTGAACACGTAACCTACCATAATGATGTTGAACAAGTTAGACGTAACCTACCATAATGATGTTGAACACGTTAGACGTAACCTACCATAATGATGTTGAATAAGTTAGACGTAACCTACCATAATGATGTTGAACAAGTTAGACGTAACCTACCATAATGATGTTGAACACGTTAGACGTAACCTACCATAATGATGTTGAATAAGTTAGACGTAACCTACCATAATGATGTTGAACACGTAACCTACCATAATGATGTTGAACAAGTTAGACGTAACCTACCATAATGATGTTGAACAAGTTAGACGTAACCTACCATAATGATGTTGAACACGTTAAACGTAACCTACCATAATGATGTTGAACAAGTTAGACGTAACCTATCACAATGATGTTGAATAAGTTAGACGTAACCTACCATAATGATGTTGAACAAGTTAGACGTAACCTACCATAATGATGTTGAACAAGTTAGACGTAACCTACCATAATGATGTTGAACAAGTTAGACGTAACCTATCATAATGATGTTGAACAAGTTATACGTAACCTACCATAATGATGTTGAACAAGTTAGACGTATCCTACCATAATGATGTTGAACAAGTTAGACGTATCCTACCATAATGATGTTGAACAAGTTAGACGTAACCTACCATAATGATGTTGAATAAGTTAGACGTAACCTACCATAATGATGTTGAACAAGTTAGACATAACCTACCATAAAGATGTTGAACAAGTTAGACGTAACCTACCATAATGATGTTGAACACGTAACCTACCATAATGATGTTGAACAAGTTAGACGTAACCTACCATAATGATGTTGAACAAGTTAGACGTAACCTACCATAATGATGTTGAACATGTTAGACGTAACCTACCCTAATGATGTTGAACAAGTTAGACGTAACCTACCATAATGATGTTGAACAAGTTAGACGTAACCTACCATAATGATGTTGAACAAGTTAGACGTAACCTACCATAATGATGTTGAACAAGTTAGACGTAACCTACCATAATGATGTTGAACAAGTTAGACGTAACCTACCATAATGATGTTGAACAAGTTAGACGTAACCTACCATAATGATGTTGAACAAGTTAGATGTAACCTACCATAATGATGTTGAACAAGTTAGACGTAACCTACCATAATGATGTTGAACACGTTAGACGTAACCTACCATAATGATGTTGAACACGTAACCTACCATAATGATGTTGAACAAGTTAGACGTAACCTACCATAATGATGTTGAACACGTAACCTACCATAATGATGTTGAACAAGTTAGACGTAACCTACCATAATGATGTTGAATAAGTTAGACGTAACCTACCATAATGATGTTGAACAAGTTAGACGTAACCTACCATAATGATGTTGAACAAGTTAGACGTAACCTACCATAATGATGTTGAACACGTAACCTACCATAATGATGTTGAACAAGTTAGACGTAACCTACCATAATGATGAAGAATAAGTTAGACGTAACCTACCATAATGATGTTGAACAAGTTAGACGTAACCTACCATAATGATGTTGAACAAGTTAGACGTAACCTACCATAATGATGTTGAACACGTAACCTACCATAATGATGTTGAACAAGTTAGACGTAACCTACCATAATGATGTTGAACAAGTTAGACGTAACCTACCATAATGATGTTGAACACGTAACCTACCATAATGATGTTGAACAAGTTAGACGTAACCTACCATAATGATGTTGAACAAGTTAGACGTAACCTACCATAATGATGTTGAACAAGTTAGACGTAACCTACCATAATGATGTTGAACACGTTAGACGTAACCTACCATAATGATGTTGAACAAGTTAGACGTAACCTACCATAATGATGTTGAACAAGTTAGACGTAACCTACCATAATGATGTTGAACAAGTTAGACGTAACCTACCATAATGATGTTGAATAAGTTAGACGTAACCTACCATAATGATGTTGAACAAGTTAGACGTAACCTACCATAATGATGTTGAACAAGTTAGACGTAACCTACCATAATGATGTTGAATAAGTTAGACGTAACCTACCATAATGATGTTGAATAAGTTAGACGTAACCTACCATAATGATGTTGAACACGTTAGACGTAACCTACCATAATGATGTTGAATAAGTTAGACGTAACCTACCATAATGATGTTGAACACGTAACCTACCATAATGATGTTGAATAAGTTAGACGTAACCTACCATAATGATGTTGAACAAGTTAGACGTAACCTACCATAATGATGTTGAATAACTTAGACGTAACCTACCATAATGATGTTGAACACGTTAGACGTAACCTACCATAATGATGTTGAATAAGTTAGACGTAACCTACCATAATGATGTTGAATAAGTTAGACGTAACCTACCATAATGATGTTGAACAAGTTAGACGTAACCTACCATAATGATGTTGAACAAGTTAGACGTAACCTACCATAATGATGTTGAACACGTAACCTACCATAATGATGTTGAACACGTAACCTACCATAATAATGTTGAACAAGTTAGACGTAACCTACCATAATGATGTTGAACAAGTTAGACGTAACCTACCATAATGATGTTGAACAAGTTAGACGTAACCTACCATAATGATGTTGAACAAGTTAGACATAACCTACCATAATGATGTTGAACAAGTTAGACGTAACCTACCATAATGATGTTGAACAAGTTAGACGTAACCTACCATAATGATGTTGAACAAGTTAGACGTAACCTACCATAATGATGTTGAACAAGTTAGACGTAACCTACCATAATGATGTTGAACAAGTTTGACGTAACCTACCATAATGATGTTGAACAAGTTAGACATAACCTACCATAATGATGTTGAACACGTAACCTACCATAATGATGTTGAATAAGTTAGACGTAACCTACCATAATGATGTTGAACAAGTTAGACGTAACCTACCATAATGATGTTGAATAAGTTAGACGTAACCTACCATAATGATGTTGAATAAGTTAGACGTAACCTACCATAATGATGTTGAATAAGTTAGACGTAACCTACCATAATGATGTTGAACAACTTAGACGTAACCTACCATAATGATGTTGAACAAGTTAGACGTAACCTACCATAATGATGTTGAACAAGTTAGACGTAACTTACCATAATGATGTTGAACAAGTTAGACGTAACCTACCATAATGATGTTGAACAAGTTAGACGTAACCTACCATAATGATGTTGAACACGTAACCTACCATAATGATGTTGAACAAGTTAGACGTAACCTACCATAATGATGTTGAACAAGTTAGACGTAACCTACCATAATGATGTTGAACAAGTTAGACGTAACCTACCATAATGATGTTGAACAAGTTAGACGTAACCTACCATAATGATGTTGAACAAGTTAGACGTAACCTACCATAATGATGTTGAACAAGTTAGACGTAACCTACCATAATGATGTTGAACAAGTTAGACGTAACCTACCATAATGATGTTGAACAAGTTAGACGTAACCTACCATAATGATGTTGAACAAGTTAGACGTAACCTACCATAATGATGTTGAACAAGTTAGACGTAACCTACCATAATGATGTTGAACAAGTTAGACGTAACCTACCATAATGATGTTGAACAAGTTAGACGTAACCTACCATAATGATGTTGAACAAGTTAGACGTAACCTACCATAATGATGTTGAACAAGTTAGACGTAACCTACCATAATGATGTTGAACAAGTTAGACGTAACCTACCATAATGATGTTGAACAAGTTAGACGTAACTTACCATAATGATGTTGAACAAGTTAGACGTAACCTACCATAATGATGTTGAACAAGTTAGACGTAACCTACCATAATGATGTTGAACACGTAACCTACCATAATGATGTTGAACAAGTTAGACGCAACCTACCATAATGATGTTGAACAAGTTAGACGTAACCTACCATAATGATGTTGAACAAGTTAGACGTAACCTACCATAATGATGTTGAACAAGTTAGACGTAACCTACCATAATGATGTTGAACAAGTTAGACGTAACCAACCATAATGATGTTGAACAAGTTAGACGTAACCTACCATAATGATGTTGAACAAGTTAGACGTAACCTACCATAATGATGTTGAACAAGTTAGACGTAACCTACCATAATGATGTTGAATAAGTTAGACGTAACCTACCATAATGATGTTGAACAAGTTAGACGTAACCTACCATAATGATGTTGAACAAGTTAGACGTAACCTACCATAATGATGTTGAACAAGTTAGACGTAACTTACCATAATGATGTTGAACAAGTTAGACGTAAC
The DNA here is from genome assembly GCF_020615455.1 of Coregonus clupeaformis. Classification (NCBI taxonomy): domain Eukaryota; kingdom Metazoa; phylum Chordata; class Actinopteri; order Salmoniformes; family Salmonidae; genus Coregonus; species Coregonus clupeaformis. The sequence goes on along the minus strand of NW_025533992.1, from coordinate 78,406 downwards.
CTACCATAATGATGTTGAACAAGTTAGACGTAACCTACCATAATGATGTTGAACACGTAACCTACCATAATGATGTTGAACAAGTTAGACGCAACCTACCATAATGATGTTGAACAATTTAGACGTAACCTACCATAATGATGTTGAACAAGTTAGACGTAACCTACCATAATGATGTTGAACAAGTTAGACGTAACCTACCATAATGATGTTGAACAAGTTAGACGTAACCAACCATAATGATGTTGAACAAGTTAGACGTAACCTACCATAATGATGTTGAACAAGTTAGACGTAACCTACCATAATGATGTTGAACAAGTTAGACGTAACCTACCATAATGATGTTGAATAAGTTAGACGTAACCTACCATAATGATGTTGAACAAGTTAGACGTAACCTACCATAATGATGTTGAACAAGTTAGACGTAACCTACCATAATGATGTTGAACAAGTTAGACGTAACCTACCATAATGATGTTGAACACGTAACCTACCATAATGATGTTGAACAAGTTAGACGTAACCTACCATAATGATGTTGAACAAGTTAGACGTAACCTACCATAATGATGTTGAACAAGTTAGACGTAACCTACCATAATGATGTTGAACAAGTTAGACGTAACCTACCATAATGATGTTGAACACGTAACCTACCATAATGATGTTGAACAAGTTAGACGTAACCTACCATAATGATGTTGAACAAGTTAGACGTAACCTACCATACTGATGTTGAACAAGTTAGACGTAACCTACCATAATGATGTTGAACAAGTTAGACGTAACCTACCATAATGATGTTGAACAAGTTAGACGTAACCTACCATAATGATGTTGAACACGTAACCTACCATAATGATGTTGAACAAGTTAGACGTAACCTACCATAATGATGTTGAACAAGTTAGACGTAACCTACCATAATGATGTTGAACAAGTTAGACGTAACCTACCATAATGATGTTGAACACGTAACCTACCATAATGATGTTGAACAAGTTAGACGTAACCTACCATAATGATGTTGAACAAGTTAGACGTAACCTACCATAATGATGTTGAACATTGTAACCTACCATAATGATGTTGAACAAGTTAGACGTAACCTACCATAATGATGTTGAACAAGTTAGACGTATCCTACCATAATGATGTTGAACAAGTTAGACGTAACCTACCATAATGATGTTGAACAAGTTAGACGTAATCTACCATAATGATGTTGAACAAGTTAGACGTAACCTACCATAATGATGTTGAACACGTAACCTACCATAATGATGTTGAACAAGTTAGACGTAACCTACCATAATGATGTTGAACAAGTTAGACGTAACCTACCATAATGATGTTGAACAAGTTAGACGTAACCTACCATAATGATGTTGAATAAGTTAGACGTAACCTACCATAATGATGTTGAATAAGTTAGACGTAACCTACCATAATGATGTTGAACACGTTAGACGTAACCTACCATAATGATGTTGAATAAGTTAGACGTAACCTACCATAATGATGTTGAACAAGTTAGACGTAACCTACCATAATGATGTTGAACAAGTTAGACGTAACCTACCATAATGATGTTGAACAAGTTAGACGTAACCTACCATAATGATGTTGAACAAGTTAGACGTAACCTACCATAATGATGTTGAACAAGTTAGACGTAACCTACCATAATGATGTTGAACAAGTTAGACGTAACCTACCATAATGATGTTGAACAAGTTAGATGTAACCTACCATAATGATGTTGAACAAGTTAGACGTAACCTACCATAATGATGTTGAACACGTTAGACGTAACCTACCATAATGATGTTGAACACGTAACCTACCATAATGATGTTGAACAAGTTAGACGTAACCTACCATAATGATGTTGAACAAGTAACAAACCATAATGATGTTGAACAAGTTAGACGTAACCTACCATAATGATGTTGAATAAGTTAGACGTAACCTACCATAATGATGTTGAACAAGTTAGACGTAACCTACCATAATGATGTTGAACAAGTTAGACGTAACCTACCATAATGATGTTGAACACTTAACCTACCATAATGATGTTGAACAAGTTAGACGTAACCTACCATAATGATGTTGAATAAGTTAGACGTAACCTACCATAATGATGTTGAACAAGTTAGACGTAACCTACCATAATGATGTTGAACAAGTTAGACGTAACCTACCATAATGATGTTGAACACGTAACCTACCATAATGATGTTGAACAAGTTAGACGTAACCTACCATAATGATGTTGAACAAGTTAGACGTAACCTACCATAATGATGTTGAACAAGTTAGACGTAACCTACCATAATGATGTTGAACAACGTAACCTACCATAATGATGTTGAACAAGTTAGACGTAACCTACCATAATGATGTTGAATAAGTTAGACGTAACCTACCATAATGATGTTGAACAAGTTAGACGTAACCTACCATAATGATGTTGAACACACGTAACCTACCATAATGATGTTGAACAAGTTAGACGTAACCTACCATAATGATGTTGAACAAGTTAGACGTAACTCTACCATAATGATGTTGAACACGTAACCTACCATAATGATGTTGAACAAGTTAGACGTAACCTACCATAATGATGTTGAACAAGTTAGACGTAACCTACCATAATGATGTTGAACAAGTAGCGTAACCTACCATAATGATGTTGAACAAGTTAGACGTAACCTACCATAATGATGTTGAACAAGTTAGACGTAACCTACCATAATGATGTTGAACAAGTTAGACGTAACCTACCATAATGATGTTGAACAAGTTAGACGTAACCTACCATAATGATGTTGAACAAGTTAGACGTAACCTACCATAATGATGTTGAACAAGTTAGACGTAACCTACCATAATGATGTTGAATAAGTTAGACGTAACCTACCATAATGATGTTGAACAAGTTAGACGTAACCTACCATAATGATGTTGAACAAGTTAGACGTAACCTACCATAATGATGTTGAACAAGTTAGACGTAACCTACCATAATGATGTTGAACAAGTTAGACGTAACCTACCATAATGATGTTGAACAAGTTAGACGTAACCTACCATAATGATGTTGAACAAGTTAGACGTAACCTACCATAATGATGTTGAACAAGTTAGACGTAACCTACCATAATGATGTTGAACAAGTTAGACGTAACCTACCATAATGATGTTGAACAAGTTAGACGTAACCTACCATAATGATGTTGAACAAGTTAGACGTAACCTACCATAATGATGTTGAACAAGTTAGACGTAACCTACCATAATGATGTTGAACACGTAACCTACCATAATGATGTTGAACAAGTTAGACGCAACCTACCATAATGATGTTGAACAAGTTAGACGTAACCTACCATAATGATGTTGAACAAGTTAGACGTAACCTACCATAATGATGTTGAACAAGTTAGACGTAACCTACCATAATGTTGAACAAGTTAGACAAAACCAACCATAATGATGTTGAACAAGTTAGACGTAACCTACCATAATGATGTTGAACAAGTTAGACGTAACCTACCATAATGATGTTGAACAAGTTAGACGTAACCTACCATAATGATGTTGAATAAGTTAGACGTAACCTACCATAATGATGTTGAACAAGTTAGACGTAACCTACCATAATGATGTTGAACAAGTTAGACGTAACCTACCATAATGATGTTGAACAAGTTAGACGTAACCTACCATAATGATGTTGAACAAGTTAGACGTAACCTACCATAATGATGTTGAACAAGTTAGACGTAACCTACCATAATGATGTTGAACAAGTTAACGTAACCTACCATAATGATGTTGAACAAGTTAGACGTAACCTACCATAATGATGTTGAACAAGTTAGACGTAACCTACCATAATGATGTTGAACAAGTTAGACGTAACCTACCATAATGATGTTGAACAAGTTAGACGTAACCTACCATAATGATGTTGAACAAGTTAGACGTAACCTACCATAATGATGTTGAACAAGTTAGACGTAACCTACCATAATGATGTTGAACAAGTTAGACGTAACCTACCATAATGATGTTGAACAAGTTAGACGTAACCTACCATAATGATGTTGAACAAGTTAGACGTAACCTACCATAATGATGTTGAACAAGTTAGACGTAACCTACCATAATGATGTTGAACAAGTTAGACGTAACCTACCATAATGATGTTGAACAAGTTAGACGTAACCTACCATAATGATGTTGAACAAGAACGTAACCTACCATAATGATGTTGAACAAGTTAGACGTAACCTACCATAATGATGTTGAACAAGTTAGACGTAACCTACCATAATGATGTTGAACAAGTTAGACGTAACCTACCATAATGATGTTGAACAAGTTAGACGTAACCTACCATAATGATGTTGAACACGTAACCTACCATAATGATGTTGAACAAGTTAGACGTAACCTACCATAATGATGTTGAACAAGTTAGACGTAACCTACCATAATGATGTTGAACAAGTTAGACGTAACCTACCATAATGATGTTGAACAAGTTAGACGTAACCTACCATAATGATGTTGAACAAGTTAGACGTAACCTACCATAATGATGTTGAACAGCGTAACCTACCATAATGATGTTGAACAAGTTAGACGTAACCTACCATAATGATGTTGAACAAGTTAGACGTAACCTACCATAATGATGTTGAACAAGTTAGACGTAACCTACCATAATGATGTTGAACATTACGTAACCTACCATAATGATGTTGAACAAGTTAGACGTAACCTACCATAATGATGTTGAACAAGTTAGACGTAACCTACCATAATGATGTTGAACAAGTTAGACGTAACCTACCATAATGATGTTGAACAAGTTAGACGTAACCTACCATAATGATGTTGAACAAGTTAGACGTAACCTACCATAATGATGTTGAACAAGTTAGACGTAACCTACCATAATGATGTTGAACAAGTTAGACGTAACCTACCATAATGATGTTGAACACGTAACCTACCATAATGATGTTGAACAAGTTAGACGTAACCTACCATAATGATGTTGAACAAGTTAGACGTAACCTACCATAATGATGTTGAACAAGTTAGACGTAACCTACCATAATGATGTTGAACAAGTTAGACGTAACCTACCATAATGATGTTGAACAAGTTAGACGTAACCTACCATAATGATGTTGAACAAGTTAGACGTAACCTACCATAATGATGTTGAACAAGTTAGACGTAACCTACCATAATGATGTTGAACAAGTTAGACGTAACCTACCATAATGATGTTGAACAAGTTAGACGTAACCTACCATAATGATGTTGAACAAGTTAGACGTAACCTACCATAATGATGTTGAACAAGTTAGACGTAACCTACCATAATGATGTTGAACAAGTTAGACGTAACCTACCATAATGATGTTGAACAAGTTAGACGTAACCTACCATAATGATGTTGAACAAGTTAGACGTAACCTACCATAATGATGTTGAACAAGTTAGACGTAACCTACCATAATGATGTTGAACAAGTTAGACGTAACCTACCATAATGATGTTGAACAAGTTAGACGTAACCTACCATAATGATGTTGAACAAGTTAGCGTAACCTACCATAATGATGTTGAACAAGTTAGACGTAACCTACCATAATGATGTTGAACAAGTAACGTAACTACCATAATGATGTTGAACAAGTTAGACGTAACCTACCATAATGATGTTGAACAAGTTAGACGTAACCTACCATAATGATGTTGAACAAGTTAGACGTAACCTACCATAATGATGTTGAACAAGTTAGACGTAACCTACCATAATGATGTTGAACACGTAACCTACCATAATGATGTTGAACAAGTTAGACGTAACCTACCATAATGATGTTGAACAAGTTAGACGTAACCTACCATAATGATGTTGAACAAGTTAGACGTAACCTACCATAATGATGTTGAACAAGTTAGACGTAACCTACCATAATGATGTTGAACAACGTAACCTACCATAATGATGTTGAACAAGTTAGACGTAACCTACCATAATGATGTTGAACAAGTTAGACGTAACCTACCATAATGATGTTGAACAAGTTAGACGTAACCTACCATAATGATGTTGAACACGTAACCTACCATAATGATGTTGAACAAGTTAGACGTAACCTACCATAATGATGTTGAACAAGTTAGACGTAACCTACCATAATGATGTTGAACAAGTTAGACGTAACCTACCATAATGATGTTGAACACGTAACCTACCATAATGATGTTGAACAAGTTAGACGTAACCTACCATAATGATGTTGAACAAGTTAGACGTAACCTACCATAATGATGTTGAACAACGACGTAACCTACCATAATGATGTTGAACAAGTTAGACGTAACCTACCATAATGATGTTGAACAAGTTAGACGTAACCTACCATAATGATGTTGAACAAGTTAGACGTAACCTACCATAATGATGTTGAACAAGTTAGACGTAACCTACCATAATGATGTTGAACAAGTTAGACGTAACCTACCATAATGATGTTGAACAAGTTAGCGTAACCTACCATAATGATGTTGAACAAGTTAGACGTAACCTACCATAATGATGTTGAACAAGTTAGACGTAACCTACCATAATGATGTTGAACAAGTTAGACGTAACCTACCATAATGATGTTGAATAAGTTAGACGTAACCTACCATAATGATGTTGAATAAGTTAGACGTAACCTACCATAATGATGTTGAACACGTTAGACGTAACCTACCATAATGATGTTGAACAAGTTAGACGTAACCTACCATAATGATGTTGAATAAGTTAGACGTAACCTACCATAATGATGTTGAACAAGTTAGACGTAACCTACCATAATGATGTTGAACAAGTTAGACGTAACCTACCATAATGATGTTGAACAAGTTAGACGTAACCTACCATAATGATGTTGAACAAGTTAGACGTAACCTACCATAATGATGTTGAACAAGTTAGACGTAACCTACCATAATGATGTTGAACAAGTTAGACGTAACCTACCATAATGATGTTGAACAAGTTAGACGTAACCTACCATAATGATGTTGAACAAGTTAGACGTAACCTACCATAATGATGTTGAACAAGTGGACGTAACCTACCATAATGATGTTGAACAAGTTAGGCGTAACCTACCATAATGATGTTGAACAAGTTAGCGTAACCTACCATAATGATGTTGAACAAGTTAGACGTAACCTACCATAATGATGTTGAACAAGTTAGACGTAACCTACCATAATGATGTTGAACAAGTTAGACGTAACCTACCATAATGATGTTGAACAAGTTAGACGTAACCTACCATAATGATGTTGAACAACGTAACCTACCATAATGATGTTGAACAAGTTAGACGTAACCTACCATAATGATGTTGAACAAGTTAGACGTAACCTACCATAATGATGTTGAACAAGTTAGACGTAACCTACCATAATGATGTTGAACAAGTTAGACGTAACCTACCATAATGATGTTGAACACGTAACATACCATAATGATGTTGAACAAGTTAGACGTAACCTACCATAATGATGTTGAACAAGTTAGACGTAACCTACCATAATGATGTTGAACACGTAGAACCTACCATAATGATGTTGAACAAGTTAGACGTAACCTACCATAATGATGTTGAACAAGTTAGACGTAACCTACCATAATGATGTTGAACAAGTTAGACGTAACCTACCATAATGATGTTGAACAAGTTAGACGTAACCTACCATAATGATGTTGAACAAGTTAGACGTAACCTACCATAATGATGTTGAACAAGTTAGACGTAACCTACCATAATGATGTTGAACAAGTTAGACGTAACCTACCATAATGATGTTGAATAAGTTAGACGTAACCTACCATAATGATGTTGAACAAGTTAGACGTAACCTACCATAATGATGTTGAACAAGTTAGACGTAACCTACCATAATGATGTTGAACACGTAACCTACCATAATGATGTTGAACAAGTTAGACGTAACCTACCATAATGATGTTGAACAAGTTAGACGTAACCTACCATAATGATGTTGAACAAGTTAGACGTAACCTACCATAATGATGTTGAACAAGTTAGACGTAACCTACCATAATGATGTTGAATAAGTTAGACGTAACCTACCATAATGATGTTGAACAAGTTAGACGTAACCTACCATAATGATGTTGAACAAGTTAGACGTAACCTACCATAATGATGTTGAACAAGTTAGACGTAACCTACCATAATGATGTTGAACAAGTTAGACGTAACCTACCATAATGATGTTGAACAAGTTAGACGTAACCTACCATAATGATGTTGAACACGTAACCTACCATAATGATGTTGAACAAGTTAGACGTAACCTACCATAATGATGTTGAACAAGTTAGACGTAACCTACCATAATGATGTTGAACAAGTTAGACGTAACCTACCATAATGATGTTGAACAAGTTAGACGTAACCTACCATAATGATGTTGAACAAGTTAGACGTAACCTACCATAATGATGTTGAACAAGTTAGACGTAACCTACCATAATGATGTTGAACAAGTTAGACGTAACCTACCATAATGATGTTGAACAAGTTAGACGTAACCTACCATAATGATGTTGAACAAGTTAGACGTAACCTACCATAATGATGTTGAACAAGTTAGACGTAACCTACCATAATGATGTTGAACAAGTTAGACGTAACCTACCATAATGATGTTGAACAAGTTAGACGTAACCTACCATAATGATGTTGAACAAGTTAGACGTAACCTACCATAATGATGTTGAACAAGTTAGACGTAACCTACCATAATGATGTTGAACAAGTTAGACGTAACCTACCATAATGATGTTGAACAAGTTAGACGTAACCTACCATAATGATGTTGAACAAGTTAGACGTAACCTACCATAATGATGTTGAACAAGTTAGACGTAACCTACCATAATGATGTTGAACAAGTTAGACGTAACCTACCATAATGATGTTGAACAAGTTAGACGTAACCTACCATAATGATGTTGAACAAGTTAGACGTAACCTACCATAATGATGTTGAACACGTAACCTACCATAATGATGTTGAACAAGTTAGACGTAACCTACCATAATGATGTTGAACAAGTTAGACGTAACCTACCATAATGATGTTGAACAAGTTAGACGTAACCTACCATAATGATGTTGAACAAGTTAGACGTAACCTACCATAATGATGTTGAACAAGTTAGACGTAACCAACCATAATGATGTTGAACAAGTTAGACGTAACCTACCATAATGATGTTGAACAAGTTAGACGTAACCTACCATAATGATGTTGAACAAGTTAGACGTAACCTACCATAATGATGTTGAATAAGTTAGACGTAACCTACCATAATGATGTTGAACAAGTTAGACGTAACCTACCATAATGATGTTGAACAAGTTAGACGTAACCTACCATAATGATGTTGAACAAGTTAGACGTAACCTACCATAATGATGTTGAACACGTAACCTACCATAATGATGTTGAACAAGTTAGACGTAACCTACCATAATGATGTTGAACAAGTTAGACGTAACCTACCATAATGATGTTGAACAAGTTAGACGTAACCTACCATAATGATGTTGAACAAGTTAGACGTAACCTACCATAATGATGTTGAACACGTAACCTACCATAATGATGTTGAACAAGTTAGACGTAACCTACCATAATGATGTTGAACAAGTTAGACGTAACCTACCATACTGATGTTGAACAAGTTAGACGTAACCTACCATAATGATGTTGAATAAGTTAGACGTAACCTACCATAATGATGTTGAACAAGTTAGACGTCACCTACCATAATGATGTTGAACACGTAACCTACCATAATGATGTTGAACAAGTTAGACGTAACCTACCATAATGATGTTGAATAAGTTAGACGTAACCTACCATAATGATGTTGAACAAGTTAGACGTAACCTACCATAATGATGTTGAACACGTAACCTACCATAATGATGTTGAACAAGTTAGACGTAACCTACCATAATGATGTTGAACAAGTTAGACGTAACCTACCATAATGATGTTGAACACGTAACCTACCATAATGATGTTGAACAAGTTAGACGTAACCTACCATAATGATGTTGAACAAGTTAGACGTATCCTACCATAATGATGTTGAACAAGTTAGACGTAACCTACCATAATGATGTTGAACAAGTTAGACGTAATCTACCATAATGATGTTGAACAAGTTAGACGTCACCTACCATAATGATGTTGAACACGTAACCTACCATAATGATGTTGAACAAGTTAGACGTAACCTACCATAATGATGTTGAACAAGTTAGACGTAACCTACCATAATGATGTTGAACAAGTTAGACGTAACCTACCATAATGATGTTGAATAAGTTAGACGTAACCTACCATAATGATGTTGAATAAGTTAGACGTAACCTACCATAATGATGTTTAACACGTTAGACGTAACCTACCATAATGATGTTGAATAAGTTAGACGTAACCTACCATAATGATGTTGAATAAGTTAGACGTAACCTACCATAATGATGTTGAACAAGTTAGACGTAACCTACCATAATGATGTTGAACAAGTTAGACGTAACCTACCATAATGATGTTGAACAAGTTAGACGTAACCTACCATAATGATGTTGAACAAGTTAGACGTAACCTACCATAATGATGTTGAACAAGTTAGACGTAACCTACCATAATGATGTTGAACAAGTTAGATGTAACCTACCATAATGATGTTGAACAAGTTAGACGTAACCTACCATAATGATGTTGAACACGTTAGACGTAACCTACCATAATGATGTTGAACACGTAACCTACCATAATGATGTTGAACAAGTTAGACGTAACCTACCATAATGATGTTGAACACGTAACCTACCATAATGATGTTGAACAAGTTAGACGTAACCTACCATAATGATGTTGAACAAGTTAGACGTAACCTACCATAATGATGTTGAACAAGTTAGACGTAACCTACCATAATGATGTTGAACAAGTTAGACGTAACCTACCATAATGATGTTGAACAAGTTAGACGTAACCTACCATAATGATGTTGAACACGTAACCTACCATAATGATGTTGAACAAGTTAGACGTAACCTACCATAATGATGTTGAACAAGTTAGACGTAACCTACCATAATGATGTTGAACAAGTTAGACGTAACCTACCATAATGATGTTGAACAAGTTAGACGTAACCTACCATAATGATGTTGAACAAGTTAGACGTAACCAACCATAATGATGTTGAACAAGTTAGACGTAACCTACCATAATGATGTTGAACAAGTTAGACGTAACCTACCATAATGATGTTGAACAAGTTAGACGTAACCTACCATAATGATGTTGAACAAGTTAGACGTAACCTACCATAATGATGTTGAACAAGTTAGACGTAACCTACCATAATGATGTTGAACAAGTTAGACGTAACCTACCATAATGATGTTGAACAAGTTAGACGTAACCTACCATAATGATGTTGAACACGTAACCTACCATAATGATGTTGAACAAGTTAGACGTAACCTACCATAATGATGTTGAACAAGTTAGACGTAACCTACCATAATGATGTTGAACAAGTTAGACGTAACCTACCATAATGATGTTGAACAAGTTAGACGTAACCTACCATAATGATGTTGAACACGTAACCTACCATAATGATGTTGAACAAGTTAGACGTAACCTACCATAATGATGTTGAACAAGTTAGACGTAACCTACCATAATGATGTTGAACAAGTTAGACGTAACCTACCATAATGATGTTGAACAAGTTAGACGTAACCTACCATAATGATGTTGAACAAGTTAGACGTCACCTACCATAATGATGTTGAACACGTAACCTACCATAATGATGTTGAACAAGTTAGACGTAACCTACCATAATGATGTTGAACAAGTTAGACGTAACCTACCATAATGATGTTGAACAAGTTAGACGTAACCTACCATAATGATGTTGAACACGTAACCTACCATAATGATGTTGAACAAGTTAGACGTAACCTACCATAATGATGTTGAACAAGTTAGACGTAACCTACCATAATGATGTTGAACACGTAACCTACCATAATGATGTTGAACAAGTTAGACGTAACCTACCATAATGATGTTGAACAAGTTAGACGTATCCTACCATAATGATGTTGAACAAGTTAGACGTAACCTACCATAATGATGTTGAACAAGTTAGACGTAACCTACCATAATGATGTTGAACAAGTTAGACGTCACCTACCATAATGATGTTGAACACGTAACCTACCATAATGATGTTGAACAAGTTAGACGTAACCTACCATAATGATGTTGAACAAGTTAGACGTAACCTACCATAATGATGTTGAACAAGTTAGACGTAACCTACCATAATGATGTTGAATAAGTTAGACGTAACCTACCATAATGATGTTGAACAAGTTAGACGTAACCTACCATAATGATGTTGAACACGTTGACGTAACCTACCATAATGATGTTGAATAAGTTAGACGTAACCTACCATAATGATGTTGAACAAGTTAGACGTAACCTACCATAATGATGTTGAACAAGTTAGACGTAACCTACCATAATGATGTTGAACAAGTTAGACGTAACCTACCATAATGATGTTGAACAAGTTAGACGTAACCTACCATAATGATGTTGAACAAGTTAGACGTAACCTACCATAATGATGTTGAACAAGTTAGACGTAACCTACCATAATGATGTTGAACAAGTTAGACGTAACCTACCATAATGATGTTGAACAAGTTAGACGTAACCTACCATAATGATGTTGAACAAGTTAGACGTAACCTACCATAATGATGTTGAACAATACGTAACCTACCATAATGATGTTGAACAAGTTAGACGTAACCTACCATAATGATGTTGAACACGTAACCTACCATAATGATGTTGAACAAGTTAGACGTAACCTACCATAATGATGTTGAACAAGTTAGACGTAACCTACCATAATGATGTTGAACAAGTTAGACGTAACCTACCATAATGATGTTGAACAAGTTAGACGTAACCTACCATAATGATGTTGAACAAGTTAGCGTAACCTACCATAATGATGTTGAACAAGTTAGACGTAACCTACCATAATGATGTTGAATAAGTTAGACGTAACCTACCATAATGATGTTGAACAAGTTAGACGTAACCTACCATAATGATGTTGAACAAGTTAGACGTAACCTACCATAATGATGTTGAACAATTAGCGTAACCTACCATAATGATGTTGAACAAGTTAGACGTAACCTACCATAATGATGTTGAACAAGTTAGACGTAACCTACCATAATGATGTTGAACACGTAACCTACCATAATGATGTTGAACAAGTTAGACGTAACCTACCATAATGATGTTGAACAAGTTAGACGTAACCTACCATAATGATGTTGAACAAGTTAGACGTAACCTACCATAATGATGTTGAACACGTTAGACGTAACCTACCATAATGATGTTGAACAAGTTAGACGTAACCTACCATAATGATGTTGAACAAGTTAGACGTAACCTACCATAATGATGTTGAACAAGTTAGACGTAACCTACCATAATGATGTTGAATAAGTTAGACGTAACCTACCATAATGATGTTGAACAAGTTAGACGTAACCTACCATAATGATGTTGAACAAGTTAGACGTAACCTACCATAATGATGTTGAACAAGTTAGACGTAACCTACCATAATGATGTTGAATAAGTTAGACGTAACCTACCATAATGATGTTGAACACGTTAGACGTAACCTACCATAATGATGTTGAATAAGTTAGACGTAACCTACCATAATGATGTTGAACACGTAACCTACCATAATGATGTTGAATAAGTTAGACGTAACCTACCATAATGATGTTGAACAAGTTAGACGTAACCTACCATAATGATGTTGAATAACTTAGACGTAACCTACCATAATGATGTTGAATAAGTTAGACGTAACCTACCATAATGATGTTGAACAAGTTAGACGTAACCTACCATAATGATGTTGAACAAGTTAGACGTAACCTACCATAATGATGTTGAACACGTAACCTACCATAATGATGTTGAACACGTAACCTACCATAATGATGTTGAACAAGTTAGACGTAACCTACCATAATGATGTTGAACAAGTTAGACGTAACCTACCATAATGATGTTGAACAAGTTAGACGTAACCTACCATAATGATGTTGAACAAGTTAGACATAACCTACCATAATGATGTTGAACAAGTTAGACGTAACCTACCATAATGATGTTGAACAAGTTAGACGTAACCTACCATAATGATGTTGAACAAGTTAGACGTAACCTACCATAATGATGTTGAATAAGTTAGACGTAACCTACCATAATGATGTTGAACAAGTTTGACGTAACCTACCATAATGATGTTGAACAAGTTAGACGTAACCTACCATAATGATGTTGAACACGTAACCTACCTAATGATGTTGAATAAGTTAGACGTAACCTACCATAATGATGTTGAACAAGTTAGACGTAACCTACCATAATGATGTTGAATAAGTTAGACGTAACCTACCATAATGATGTTGAACAAGTTAGACGTAACCTACCATAATGATGTTGAATAAGTTAGACGTAACCTACCATAATGATGTTGAACAAGTTAGACGTAACCTACCATAATGATGTTGAACAAGTTAGACGTAACCTACCATAATGATGTTGAACAAGTTAGACGTAACTTACCATAATGATGTTGAACAAGTTAGACGTAACCTACCATAATGATGTTGAACAAGTTAGACGTAACCTACCATAATGATGTTGAACAGTGACGTAACCTACCATAATGATGTTGAACAAGTTAGACGTAACCTACCATAATGATGTTGAACAAGTTAGACGTAACCTACCATAATGATGTTGAACAAGTTAGACGTAACCTACCATAATGATGTTGAACAAGTTAGACGTAACCTACCATAATGATGTTGAACAAGTTAGACGTAACCTACCATAATGATGTTGAACAAGTTAGACGTAACCTACCATAATGATGTTGAATAAGTTAGACGTAACCTACCATAATGATGTTGAACAAGTTAGACGTAACCTACCATAATGATGTTGAACAAGTTAGACGTAACCTACCATAATGATGTTGAACAAGTTAGACGTAACCTACCATAATGATGTTGAACAAGTTAGACGTAACCTACCATAATGATGTTGAACAAGTTAGACGTAACCTACCATAATGATGTTGAACAAGTTAGACGTAACTTACCATAATGATGTTGAACAAGTTAGACGTAACCTACCATAATGATGTTGAACAAGTTAGACGTAACCTACCATAATGATGTTGAACAAGTTAGACGTAACCTACCATAATGATGTTGAACAAGTTAGACGTAACCTACCATAATGATGTTGAACAAGTTAGACGTAACCTACCATAATGATGTTGAACAAGTTAGACGTAACCTACCATAATGATGTTGAACAAGTTAGACGTAACCTACCATAATGATGTTGAACAAGTTAGACGTAACCTACCATAATGATGTTGAACACGTAACCTACCATAATGATGTTGAACAAGTTAGACGCAACCTACCATAATGATGTTGAACAAGTTAGACGTAACCTACCATAATGATGTTGAACAAGTTAGACGTAACCTACCATAATGATGTTGAACAAGTTAGACGTAACCTACCATAATGATGTTGAACAAGTTAGACGTAACCAACCATAATGATGTTGAACAAGTTAGACGTAACCTACCATAATGATGTTGAACAAGTTAGACGTAACCTACCATAATGATGTTGAACAAGTTAGACGTAACCTACCATAATGATGTTGAACAAGTTAGACGTAACCTACCATAATGATGTTGAACAAGTTAGACGTAACCTACCATAATGATGTTGAACACGTAACCTACCATAATGATGTTGAACAAGTTAGACGTAACCTACCATAATGATGTTGAACAAGTTAGACGTAACCTACCATAATGATGTTGAACAAGTTAGACGTAACCTACCATAATGATGTTGAACACGTTAGACGTAACCTACCATAATGATGTTGAACAAGTTAGACGTAACCTACCATAATGATGTTGAACAAGTTAGACGTAACCTACCATAATGATGTTGAACAAGTTAGACGTAACCTACCATAATGATGTTGAACAAGTTAGACGTAACCTACCATAATGATGTTGAACAAGTTAGACGTAACCTACCATAATCATGTTGAACAAGTTAGACGTAACCTACCATAATGATGTTGAACAAGTTAGACGTAACCTACCATAATGATGTTGAACAAGTTAGACGTAACCTACCATAATGATGTTGAACACGTTAGACGTAACCTACCATAATGATGTTGAACAAGTTAGACGTAACCTACCATAATGATGTTAAACACGTAACCTACCATAATGATGTTGAATAAGTTAGACGTAACCTACCATAATGATGTTGAACAAGTTAGACGTAACCTACCATAATGATGTTGAACAACTTAGACGTAACCTACCATAATGATGTTGAACAAGTTAGACGTAACCTACCATAATGATGTTGAACAAGTTAGACGTAACCTACCATAATGATGTTGAACAAGTTAGACGTAACCTACCATAATGATGTTGAACACGTAACCTACCATAATGATGTTGAACACGTAACCTACCATAATAATGTTGAACAAGTTAGACGTAACCTACCATAATGATGTTGAACAAGTTAGACGTAACCTACCATAATGATGTTGAACAAGTTAGACGTAACCTACCATAATGATGTTGAACAAGTTAGACATAACCTACCATAATGATGTTGAACAAGTTAGACGTAACCTACCATAATGATGTTGAACAAGTTAGACGTAACCTACCATAATGATGTTGAACAAGTTAGACGTAACCTACCATAATGATGTTGAATAAGTTAGACGTAACCTACCATAATGATGTTGAACAAGTTTGACGTAACCTACCATAATGATGTTGAACAAGTTAGACATAACCTACCATAATGATGTTGAACACGTAACCTACCCTAATGATGTTGAATAAGTTAGACGTAACCTACCATAATGATGTTGAACAAGTTAGACGTAACCTACCATAATGATGTTGAATAAGTTAGACGTAACCTACCATAATGATGTTGAATAAGTTAGACGTAACCTACCATAATGATGTTGAACAAGTTAGACGTAACCTACCATAATGATGTTGAACAAGTTAGACGTAACCTACCATAATGATGTTGAACAAGTTAGACGTAACCTACCATAATGATGTTGAACAAGTTAGACGTAACTTACCATAATGATGTTGAACAAGTTAGACGTAACCTACCATAATGATGTTGAACAAGTTAGACGTAACCTACCATAATGATGTTGAACACGTAACCTACCATAATGATGTTGAACAAGTTAGACGAACCTACCATAATGATGTTGAACAAGTTAGACGTAACCTACCATAATGATGTTGAACAAGCTAGGACGTAACCTACCATAATGATGTTGAACAAGTTAGACGTAACCTACCATAATGATGTTGAACAAGTTAGACGTAACCTACCATAATGATGTTGAACAAGTTAGACGTAACCTACCATAATGATGTTGAACAAGTTAGACGTAACCTACCATAATGATGTTGAACGAAGTTAGACGTAACCTACCATAATGATGTTGAACAAGTTAGACGTAACCTACCATAATGATGTTGAACAAGTTAGACGTAACCTACCATAATGATGTTGAACAAGTTAGACGTAACCTACCATAATGATGTTGAACAAGTTAGACGTAACCTACCATAATGATGTTGAACAAGTTAGACGTAACCTACCATAATGATGTTGAACAAGTTAGACGTAACCTACCATAATGATGTTGAACAAGTTAGACGTAACCTACCATAATGATGTTGAACAAGTTAGACGTAACCTACCATAATGATGTTGAACAAGTTAGACGTAACCTACCATAATGATGTTGAACAAGTTAGACGTAACCTACCATAATGATGTTGAACAAGTTAGACGTAACCTACCATAATGATGTTGAACAAGTTAGACGTAACCTACCATAATGATGTTGAACAAGTTAGACGTAACCTACCATAATGATGTTGAACAAGTTAGACGAACCTACCATAATGATGTTGAACAAGTTAGACGTAACCTACCATAATGATGTTGAACAAGTTAGACGTAACCTACCATAATGATGTTGAACAAGTTAGACGTAACCTACCATAATGATGTTGAACAAGTTAGACGTAACCTACCATAATGATGTTGAACAAGTTAGACGAACCTACCATAATGATGTTGAACAAGTTAGACGTAACCTACCATAATGATGTTGAACAAGTTAGACGTAACCTACCATAATGATGTTGAACAAGTTAGACGTAACCTACCATAATGATGTTGAA
Source organism: Coregonus clupeaformis (assembly GCF_020615455.1). Lineage (NCBI taxonomy): Eukaryota > Metazoa > Chordata > Actinopteri > Salmoniformes > Salmonidae > Coregonus > Coregonus clupeaformis. The sequence goes on along the minus strand of NW_025533992.1, from coordinate 59,799 downwards.
CAAGTTAGACGTAACCTACCATAATGATGTTGAACAAGTTAGACGTAACCTACCATAATGATGTTGAACAAGTTAGACGTAACCTACCATAATGATGTTGAACAAGTTAGACGTAACCCTACCATAATGATGTTGAACAAGTTAGACGTAACCTACCATAATGATGTTGAACAAGTTAGACGTAACCTACCATAATGATGTTGAACAAGTTAGACGTAACCTACCATAATGATGTTGAACAAGTTAGACGTAACCTACCATAATGATGTTGAACAAGTTAGACGTAACCTACCATAATGATGTTGAACAAGTTAGACGTAACCTACCATAATGATGTTGAACAAGTTAGACGTAACCTACCATAATGATGTTGAACAAGTTAGACGTAACCTACCATAATGATGTTGAACAAGTTAGACGTAACCTACCATAATGATGTTGAACAAGTTAGACGTAACCTACCATAATGATGTTGAACAAGTTAGACGTAACCTACCATAATGATGTTGAACAAGTTAGACGTAACCTACCATAATGATGTTGAACAAGTTAGACGTAACCTACCATAATGATGTTGAACAAGTTAGACGTAACCTACCATAATGATGTTGAACAATTAGCGTAACCTACCATAATGATGTTGAACAAGTTAGACGTAACCTACCATAATGATGTTGAACAAGTTAGACGTAACCTACCATAATGATGTTGAACAAGTTAGACGTAACCTACCATAATGATGTTGAACAAGTTAGACGTAACCTACCATAATGATGTTGAACAAGTTAGACGTAACCTACCATAATGATGTTGAACAAGTTAGACGTAACTTACCATAATGATGTTGAACAAGTTAGACGTAACCTACCATAATGATGTTGAACAAGTTAGACGTAACCTACCATAATGATGTTGAACAAGAGACGTAACCTACCATAATGATGTTGAACAAGTTAGACGCAACCTACCATAATGATGTTGAACAAGTTAGACGTAACCTACCATAATGATGTTGAACAAGTTAGACGTAACCTACCATAATGATGTTGAACAAGTTAGGACGTAACCTACCATAATGATGTTGAACAAGTTAGACGTAACCTACCATAATGATGTTGAACAAGTTAGACGTAACCTACCATAATGATGTTGAACAAGTTAGACGTAACCTACCATAATGATGTTGAACAAGTTAGACGTAACCTACCATAATGATGTTGAACAAGTTAGACGTAACCTACCATAATGATGTTGAACAAGTTAGACGTAACCTACCATAATGATGTTGAACAAGTTAGACGTAACCTACCATAATGATGTTGAACAAGTTAGACGTAACCTACCATAATGATGTTGAACAAGTTAGACGTAACCTACCATAATGATGTTGAACAAGTTAGACGTAACCACCATAATGATGTTGAATAAGTTAGACGTAACCTACCATAATGATGTTGAACAAGTTAGACGTAACCTACCATAATGATGTTGAACAAGTTAGACGTAACCTACCATAATGATGTTGAACAAGTTAGACGTAACCTACCATAATGATGTTGAACAAGTTAGACGTAACTTACCATAATGATGTTGAACAAGTTAGACGTAACCTACCATAATGATGTTGAACAAGTTAGACGTAACCTACCATAATGATGTTGAACACGTAACCTACCATAATGATGTTGAACAAGTTAGACGCAACCTACCATAATGATGTTGAACAAGTTAGACGTAACCTACCATAATGATGTTGAACAAGTTAGACGTAACCTACCATAATGATGTTGAACAAGTTAGACGTAACCTACCATAATGATGTTGAACAAGTTAGACGTAACCAACCATAATGATGTTGAACAAGTTAGACGTAACCTACCATAATGATGTTGAACAAGTTAGACATAACCTACCATAATGATGTTGAACAAGTTAGACGTAACCTACCATAATGATGTTGAATAAGTTAGACGTAACCTACCATAATGATGTTGAACAAGTTGACGTAACCTACCATAATGATGTTGAACAAGTTAGACGTAACCTACCATAATGATGTTGAACAAGTTAGACGTAACCTACCATAATGATGTTGAACAAGTTAGACGTAACCTACCATAATGATGTTGAACAAGTTAGACGTAACCTACCATAATGATGTTGAACAAGTTAGACGTAACCTACCATAATGATGTTGAACAAGTTAGACGTAACTTACCATAATGATGTTGAACAAGTTAGACGTAACCTACCATAATGATGTTGAACAAGTTAGACGTAACCTACCATAATGATGTTGAACACGTAACCTACCATAATGATGTTGAACAAGTTAGACGCAACCTACCATAATGATGTTGAACAAGTTAGACGTAACCTACCATAATGATGTTGAACAAGTTAGACATAACCTACCATAATGATGTTGAACAAGTTAGACGTGACCTACCATAATGATGTTGAACAAGTTAGACGTAACCTACCATAATGATGTTGAACAAGTTAGACGTAACCAACCATAATGATGTTGAACAAGTTAGACGTAACCTACCATAATGATGTTGAACAAGTTAGACGTAACCTACCATAATGATGTTGAACAAGTTAGACGTAACCTACCATAATGATGTTGAACAAGTTAGACGTAACCTACCATAATGATGTTGAACAAGTTAGACGTAACCTACCATAATGATGTTGAACAAGTTAGACGTAACCTACCATAATGATGTTGAACACGTTAGACGTAACCTACCATAATGATGTTGAACACGTAACCTACCATAATGATGTTGAACAAGTTAGACGTAACCTACCATAATGATGTTGAATAAGTTAGACATAACCTACCATAATGATGTTGAACAAGTTAGACGTAACCAACCATAATGATGTTGAACAAGTTAGACGTAACCTACCATAATGATGTTGAACAAGTTAGACGTAACCTACCATAATGATGTTGAACAAGTTAGGACGTAACCTACCATAATGATGTTGAACAAGTTAGACGTAACCTACCATAATGATGTTGAACAAGTTAGACGTAACCTACCATAATGATGTTGAACAAGTTAGACGTAACCAACCATAATGATGTTGAACAAGTTAGACGTAACCTACCATAATGATGTTGAACAAGTTAGACGTAACCTACCATAATGATGTTGAACAAGTTAGACGTAACCTACCATAATGATGTTGAACAAGTTAGACGTAACCTACCATAATAATGGCCTGTTGGTTCATGATGGCTTGTTGCTGCTGGGCCATGACAGCATGCTGTTGGTCTACTACAGAAGTGACCGGAGACACTGGATCCACCGGCGCCACCGGGACCACCGGCAACATCGGCAGAACCCTCACCGCTGGAGGAAACAAACAAAACAATGATACAGGCTAAATGCAGTGGTGGGAAGTACCATCTATACTTCACTTTCTATATTTTGGACAACTTTATACTTTTACTTCACTACATTCCCTAAAGAAAATAATGTACTTTTTACTCCATACATTTTCCCCTGACACCCAAAAGTACTCGTTACATTTAGAATGCTTAGCAGGACAGGAAAATGGTCCAATTCACACACTTATCAAGAGAACATCCCTGGTCATCCCCTACTGCCTCTGATCTGGCGGACTCACTAAGACACACATGCTTAGTTCGTAAATCAAATCAAATGTTATTGGTCGCATACGCAGATGTTATCACAGGTGCAGCGAATGTCACGCCCTGACCTACAGAACTCTAGTTAGTTTGGTCAGGGTGGGCATGTTGAGTTCTATGTTGTTGTAGATCTATGTTTAGATCTAGGTTTTGTATTTCTATGTTTGGCCGGGTGTGGTTCCCAATCAGAGGCAGCTGTCGCTCGTTGTCTCTGATTGGGGATCATACTTAGGCAGCCAGTTTTCCTGCCTGGGTTGTGTGGGATCTTGTTTTGTGTTTTGGTGTGTTTGGGCTTGTTTGTGTTTAGGTTTCCGACGTCAAGGATCGTTGCCTTTTGTTGTTTTGTACGTGTTTAATAAACATGTTGGCATACCACGCTGCACCTTGGTCTGACCCGTCTCTCAACATCCATGACAAGCGAAATGCTTATGTTCATGGCTCCAACAGTGCAGTAATACCTAACAATACAAAACAATACATGCAAATCCCCAAGCCCAGCTCAACACCCCTGGCAGTATAGATATTGACTCAGAGACAGACCAAGCCCAGCTCAACACCCCTGGCAGTATAGATATTGACTCAGAGACAGACCAAGCCCAGCTCAACACCCCCGGCAGTATAGATATTGACTCAGAGACAGACCAAGCCCAGCTCAACACCCCTGGCAGTATAGATATTGACTCAGAGACAGACCAAGCCCAGCTCAACACCCCTGGCAGTATAGATATTGACTCAGAGACAGACCAAGCCCAGCTCAACACCCCTGGCAGTATAGATATTGACTCAGAGACAGACCAAGCCCAGCTCAACACCCCTGGCAGTATAGATATTGACTCAGAGACAGACCAAGCCCAGCTCAACACCCCTGGCAGTATAGATATTGACTCAGAGACAGACCAAGCCCAGCTCAAAACCCCTGGCAGTATAGATATTGACTCAGAGACAGACCAAGCCCAGCTCAACACCCCTGGCAGTATAGATATTGACTCAGAGACAGACCAAGCCCAGCTCAACACCCCTGGCAGTATAGATATTGACTCAGAGACAGACCAAGCCCAGCTCAACACCCCTGGCAGTATAGATATTGACTCAGAGACAGACCAAGCCCAGCTCAACACCCCTGGCAGTATATATATTGACTCAGAGACAGACCAAGCCCAGCTCAACACCCCCGGCAGTATAGATATTGACTCAGAGACAGACCAAGCCCAGCTCAACACCCCCGGCAGTATAGATATTGACTCAGAGACAGACCAAGCCCAGCTCAACACCCCCGGCAGTATAGATATTGACTCAGAGACAGACCAAGCCCAGCTCAACACCCCTGGCAGTATAGATATTGACTCAGAGACAGACCAAGCCCAGCTCAACACCCCTGGCAGTATAGATATTGACTCAGAGACAGACCAAGCCCAGCTCAACACCCCTGGCAGTATAGATATTGACTCAGAGACAGACCAAGCCCAGCTCAACACCCCTGGGCAGTATAGATATTGACTCAGAGACAGACCAAGCCCAGCTCAACACCCCTGGCAGTATAGATATTGACTCAGAGACAGACCAAGCCCAGCTCAACACCCCTGGCAGTATAGATATTGACTCAGAGACAGACCAAGCCCAGCTCAACACCCCTGGCAGTATAGATATTGACTCAGAGACAGACCAAGCCCAGCTCAACACCCCTGGCAGTATAGATATTGACTCAGAGACAGACCAAGCCCAGCTCAACACCCCTGGCAGTATAGATATTGACTCAGAGACAGACCAAGCCCAGCTCAACACCCCTGGCAGTATAGATATTGACTCAGAGACAGACCAAGCCCAGCTCAACACCCCGGCAGTATAGATATTGACTCAGAGACAGACCAAGCCCAGCTCAACACCCCCGGCAGTATAGATATTGACTCAGAGACAGACCAAGCCCAGCTCAACACCCCTGGCAGTATAGATATTGACTCAGAGACAGACCAAGCCCAGCTCAACACCCCTGGCAGTATAGATATTGACTCAGAGACAGACCAAGCCCAGCTCAACACCCCTGGCAGTATAGATATTGACTCAGAGACAGACCAAGCCCAGCTCAACACCCCTGGCAGTATAGATATTGACTCAGAGACAGACCAAGCCCAGCTCAACACCCCTGGCAGTATAGATATTGACTCAGAGACAGACCAAGCCCAGCTCAACACCCCTGGCAGTTTAGATATTGACTCAGAGACAGACCAAGCCCAGCTCAACACCCCTGGGCAGTATAGATATTGACTCAGAGACAGACCAAGCCCAGCTCAACACCCCTGGCAGTATAGATATTGACTCAGAGACAGACCAAGCCCAGCTCAACACCCCTGGCAGTATAGATATTGACTCAGAGACAGACCAAGCCCAGCTCAACACCCCTGGCAGTATAGATATTGACTCAGAGACAGACCAAGCCCAGCTCAACACCCCTGGCAGTATAGATATTGACTCAGAGACAGACCAAGCCCAGCTCAACACCCCTGGCAGTATAGATATTGACTCAGAGACAGACCAAGCCCAGCTCAACACCCCTGGCAGTATAGATATTGACTCAGAGACAGACCAAGCCCAGCTCAACACCCTGGCAGTATAGATATTGACTCAGAGACAGACCAAGCCCAGCTCAACACCCCCGGCAGTATAGATATTGACTCAGAGACAGACCAAGCCCAGCTCAACACCCCCGGCAGTATAGATATTGACTCAGAGACAGACCAAGCCCAGCTCAACACCCCTGGCAGTATAGATATTGACTCAGAGACAGACCAAGCCCAGCTCAACACCCCTGGCAGTATAGATATTGACTCAGAGACAGACCAAGCCCAGCTCAACACCCCTGGGCAGTATAGATATTGACTCAGAGACAGACCAAGCCCAGCTCAACACCCCTGGCAGTATAGATATTGACTCAGAGACAGACCAAGCCCAGCTCAACACCCCTGGCAGTATAGATATTGACTCAGAGACAGACCAAGCCCAGCTCAACACCCCTGGCAGTATAGATATTGACTCAGAGACAGACCAAGCCCAGCTCAACACCCCTGGCAGTATAGATATTGACTCAGAGACAGACCAAGCCCAGCTCAACACCCCTGGCAGTATAGATATTGACTCAGAGACAGACCAAGCCCAGCTCAACACCCCTGGCAGTATAGATATTGACTCAGAGACAGACCAAGCCCAGCTCAACACCCCTGGGCAGTATAGATATTGACTCAGAGACAGACCAAGCCCAGCTCAACACCCCCGGCAGTATAGATATTGACTCAGAGACAGACCAAGCCCAGCTCAACACCCCTGGCAGTATAAATATTGACTCAGAGACAGACCAAGCCCAGCTCAGGTAAACCCTCCGTCCTCTCTAAGTGTTGTCAGTCATACTGTTGTCTATACTGCCAGGGGTGTTGTCAGTTGTACTGTTGTCTATACTGCCAGGGGTGTTGTCAGTTGTACTGTTGTCTATACTGCCAGGGGTGTTGTCAAAAAAGCCATTGCTTGAAGGAAAAAATAAGCAAACATGTTTGGTGTTCGCCAAAAGGCATGTGGGAGACTCCCCAAACATATGGAAGAAGGTACTCTGGTCGGATGAGACTAAAATTGAGCTTTTTGGCCATCAAGGAAAACGCTATGTGTGGCACAAACCCAACACCTCTCATCACCCAGAGAACATCATCCCCACAGTGAAGCATGGTGGTGGCAGCATCATGCTGTGGGGATGTTTTTCATCGGCAGGGAATGGGAAACTGGTCAGAATTGAAGGAATGATGGATGGTGCTAAATACAGGGAAATTCTTGAGGGAAACCTGTTTCAGTCTTCCAGAGATTTGAGACTGGGACGGAGGTTCACCTTCCAGTAGGACAATGACCCTAAGCATACTGCTAAAGCAACACTCAAGTGGTTTAAGGGGAAACATTTAAATGTCTTGGAATGGCCTAGTCAAAGCCCAGACCTCAATCCAATTGAGAATCTGTGGCATGACTTAAAGATTGCTGTACACCAGCGGAATCCATCCAACTTGAATGAGCTGGAGCAGTTTTGCCTTGAAGAATGGGCAAAAATCCCAGTGGCTAGATGTGCCAAGCTTATGGAGACAACCCCCAAGAGACTTTCAGCTGTCATTGCTGCAAAAGGTGGCTCTACAAAGTATTGACATAAGTACTCAGACCCTTTGCTATGAGACTCGAAATTGATTGGAGTCCACCTGTGGTAAATTCAATTGATTAGACATGATTTGGAAAGGCACACACCTATCTATATGAGGTCTCACAGTTGACAGTGCATGTCAGAGCAAAAACCAAGCCATGAGGTCGAAGGAATTGTCCGTAGAGCTCCGAGACAGGATTGTGTCGAGGCACAGATCTGGGGAAGGGTCCAAAAAATGTCTGCAGCATTGAAGGTCCCCAAGAACACAGTGGCCTCCATCATTCTTAAATGGAAGAAGTTTGGAACCACCAAGACTCTTCCTAGAGCTGGCCGCCCGCCAAACTGAGCAATGGGGGGAGAAGGGCCTTGGTCAAGGAGGTGACCAAGAACCCGATGGTCACTTTGACAGAGCTCCAGAGTTCCTCTGTGGAGATGGGAGAACCTTCCAGAACGACAACCATCTCTGCAACACTCCACCAACAGGACAACGACCCTAAGCACACAGCCAAAACAACTCAGGACAAGTCTCTGAATGTCCTTGAGTGGCCCAGCCAGAGACCGGATTTGAACCAGATCGAACATCTCTGGAGAGACCTTAAAATAGCTGTGCAGCAATGCTCCCCATCCAACCTGACAGAGCTTGAGAGGATCTGCAGAGAAGAATGGGAGAAACCCCTCAAATACAGGTGGGCCAAGCTTGTAGCGTCATACCCAAGAAGACTCAAGGCTGTAATCGCTGCTAAAGGTGCTTCAACAAAGTACTGAGTAAAGGGTCTGAATACTGATGTAAATGTATTTTTAATACATTTGCAAAAATTTCTATAAACCTGTTTTTGCTTTGTCATTATGGGGTATTGTGTGTAGATTGATTAAAATAAAATAAATATTTAGAATAAGGCTGTAACGTAACAAAATGTGGAAAAAGTCAAGGGATCTGAATACTTTCCGAATGCACTATACATATGAAGTGGATGAACCATGACTAGAATACAATATATACATATGAAGTGGACATCAGTAGTTATATAGGATGAACCATGACTAGAATACAGTATATACATATGAAGTGGGTAATACACTATGTAAACATTATTAAAGTGACCAGTGTTCAATGTTCAACGTCTATGTACATAGGGCAGCAGTCGCTAAGTTGCAGAGTTGAGTACTGGGTGTTAGCCGGCTAGTGACAGTGTGTGAAGTTCAGGACAGGGTGCTGGGCGGAGGCCTGCTAGTGGTGACTATTTAACAGTCTGATGGCCTTGAGATAGAAGTGGGTTTTTCAGTCTCTCGGTCCCAGCTTTGATGCACCTGTATTGTCTCCGCCTTCTAGATGGTAGCGGGGTGAACAGGCCGTGGCTCGGGTCCTTGATGATCTTCTTGGCCTTCCTGTGACACCGGGTGCTGTAGATATCCTGGAGGGCAGGCAGTGTGCCCCCCGGTGCACCAACCTCTGGAGAGCCCTACGGTTGCGGACGATGCCGTACATTTTTACATTACATTTTTCGTTATTTAGCAGACGCTCTTATCCAGAGCGACTTACAAATTGGACCAGGCGTTGATAAAGCCCAACAGGAATCTGTCAACGGTGCATCTGTAGAAAGTTTGTGAGGTTCTTAGGGGTCAAGCCAAAATTTATTCAGCCTCATGAGGTTGAAGAGGTGCTGTTGAGCCTTCTTCACCACACTGTCTGCGTGGGTGGACCATTTCAGGTTGTCAGTGATGTGTACGCCGAGGAACTTGGGGCCCCAGTTGGGGAAGTCCAGGACCCAGTTGAACAGGGCGGGGTTCAGACCCAGGGCCCCGAGCTTGATGATGATCTTGGAGGGTACTATGGGGTTGAAGGCTGAGCTGTAGTTAATGAACAGCATTCTTACATAGGTATTCCTCTTGTCCAGATGGGATAGGGCAGTGTGAAGTGCGATGGCGATTACCTCATCCGTGGATCTGTTGGAGCGTTATGCAAATTGCAGTGGGTCCAGGGTGTCGGGTAAGGTAGAGGTGATATGATCCTTAACTACCCTCTCAAAGCACTTCATGATGACAGAAGTGAGTGCTACGGGGCGATAGTCATTTAGTTCAGTTACCTTCGCTTTCTTGGGTACAGGAACAATGGTGGACATCTTGAAGCAAGTGGGAACAGCAGACTGGGATAGGGAGAGATTGAATATGTCCGTAAACACACCAGCCAGCTGGTCTGCACATGCTCTGAGGACGCGGCTAGGGATGCCGTCTGGGCCGGCAGCCTTGTGAGGGTTAACATGCTTAAATGTCTTACTCACGTCGGCCACGGAGAGGCGGCCCGCATTGGCTGCACTGTGTTCTCCTCGAAAGCGGGCGAAGACGGTGTTTAGCTTGTCCGGGGAGGTAAGGCGTCGGTGTCCGCAACGTGGCTGGTTTTCCCTTTATAAATAATGTTTCATCTTTGTAAAATGATGTCTGAGTGTTGGAGTGTGCCCCTGGCTGACCGTGCATCTGGTTTATGTGAAATTATTTGTGAAAGTGTGAAATTATTTCTGCTTTTACTTTTGATACTTAAGTTTATTTTCAAACCAAATACTTTTAGACTTTTACTCAAGTAGTATTTTACTGGGTGACTTTTAGTCCAAGTAGGACAATTGGGAACTTTTTCCACCACTGGCTAAATGCTAGTTAAACACTAAGCCAAAGGCTACATTATGCTAAATTAATAGCTAAATGCTAGGCTAACCCTTCATTGCTAGGTTAAAGCTAACTTCTAGGTTACAGCTAACCGCTAGGTTTCAGCTAAATAATAGTCTAAAGGCTAACTGCTAGGTTACATCTAACCGTTAGGGTACAGCTAACCGCTAGGTTACAACTAACTGCTAGGTTACAACTAACTGCTAGGTTACAACTAACCGCTAGGTTACAACTAATTGCTAGGTTACAATTAACTGCTAAATTATAGGATAAAGGCTAACTTCTATATTACAGCTAAGTGCTACATAACAGGCTAAAGGCTAACTGCTAGGTTAGAGCTAACTGCTAGGTTAGAGCTAACCGCTAGGCTACATCTAACTGCTAGATTACAGCTAACTGCTAAATAATAGGCTAAAGGCTAACTGCTAGGATAAAAGCCAAAGCATAAAGCTCCAGAGGTGTATGTGAGATTGACTGACCTCCAGGGGGTGGTTGGGTGGAGTAGGGGGTGCTGGAGCCCGGCTGGGGGTCCCCTCTCCCCCCTCCGACACCCCCACCACCCCGCATCCTGTTGGAGAGACCAGATGGATGCTCCAGGTCCTGAGAGAGAGAGGGAGAGGGGGAGAGAAAGTTACAGAGACTAAAATTGTAACCCCAAGTCATGCTATCTTTTCACCATTACCAATAACAGGGGAGGTTAGCATGTCTTGGGGGTATGATCATTGTTCCTCACCATTACCAATAACAGGGGAGGTTAGCATGTCTTGGGGGTATGATCTTTGACCCTCACCATTACCAATAACAGGGGAGGTTAGCATGTCTTGGGGGAATGATCTTTGACCCTCAACATTACCAATAACAGGGGAGGTTAGCATGTCTTGGGGGTATGATCTTTGATCCTCAACATTACCAATAACAGGGGAGGTTAGCATGTCTTGGGGGTATGATCTTTGATCCTCAACATTACCAATAACAGGGGAGGTTAGCATGTCTTGGGGGTATGATCTTTGACCCTCAACATTACCAATAACAGGGGAGGTTAGCATGTCTTGGGGGTATGATCTTTGACCCTCAACATTACCAATAACAGGGGAGGTTAGCATGTCTTGGGGGTATGATCTTTGACCCTCACCATTACCAATAACAGGGGAGGTTAGCATGTCTTGGGGGAATGATCTTTGACCCTCACCATTACCAATAACAGGGGAGGTTAGCATGTCTTGGGGGAATGATCTTTGACCCTCACCATTACCAATAACAGGGGAGGTTAGCATGTGTTCTGGGTTTGATCTTTGACCCTCTGTAAATGTCTCACTCATCATTATTCACGATTCATTCAGGATTATCCGTAATCATGGTAGCGTCCACATTGATGTAGACGTGTTCAGAAACATATTCTGTTATTATTTACTATAAAGTGACTCCAAAATAACACAATTCATTATTTACCGTTGATTTCTAAAGGACACAACATCATCCGAAACACAACCAGAACAAAACTGGAAATGCATCAAACATGTTTGTGAAGTCACAAGCGTGATGTAGTCATTGTGCGCTAAGAAATATGGGACCAAAATACTAAAATAAGTTTTTTTACTACTTTTTAATACACTATAAGTGAACTAGATACATAAAGTCCTTTCATTTCTAAACAGTCAAACAGATCTGGATGAAAATACCCTCAAACAAAAGTTTGACGTTCTGTACTGTAAAACTAAAACGTTTGAACTCCAATCCAAAATGCTGGAGTATTAAAGCCAAATGAAACGTTTTGTTTTGCTCCACTGTCCACATAAATACATAGATGTATATCACGTCTATCATTTCTAATGAATGTGTAAATTAGATCAATAATGTATAGCAACAATGCAAACAGATACACTGTCATCTCTATTATATGGTCTGAGCAGTAGGAAGAGAGTGTGGTCCTGTGTGTGTGTGAGTATGTGTGTGTGTGTGTGTGTGTGTGTGTGTGTGTGTGTGTGTGTTCCTGTGTGTGTGTGTGTGTGTGTGTGTGTTTGTTTGTGTGTGTGTGTGTGTGTGTGTTTGTGTGTGTGTATGTGTGTGTGTGTGTGTGTGTGTGTGTGTGTGTGTGTGTGTGTGTGTGTGTGTGTGTGTGAATAATGTATCTCAGTAATCAAGACAGTGTTTGATTCTCACAACTTCACTTCTCATGTATCTTAGCCACTGTGTCATATATCAGTGTGTGTGTCCGTGGTGTGTGTGTCCGTGGTGTGTATGTGTGTGCATCTGTGTGTGTGTCTGTGGTGTGTGTGTGTGTGTGCGTCTGTGTGCGTGTGTCCGTGTTGTGTGTGTCCTTGGTGTGTTTCCATGGTGTGTGTGTGTGTGTGTGTGTGTGTGTGTGTGTGTGTCTGTGTGTGTGTGTGTGTGTGTGTGTGTAGGACATAGTCTCATTAAATAGTAAGGTCCATCTGATGAGTATCAGTTCCTCGTAAGGCGATCCCCGGTTGCCGGGTGGGAAATCACCGTGGCGATCTGGTCACCGTGACAGATATGGTAATGGGTAATGTAATCGGTTGATGGGGCAAAGAAGGGCTGTAAAACATCTCTGGTACATGCTGTCGTGGACGTCCCATCTGATGGCTAATGCTGCAGTGTGTGAGTGTATATGTGTAATGGGCTGGTGATCCAGTCACAGTGTTCTGGTCCTGTAGATAATGTGTGCTGGGGGCCTGGTGATCCAGTCACAGTGTTCTGGTCCTGTAGATAATGTGTGATGGGGGCCTGGTGATCCAGTCACAGTGTTCTGGTCCTGTAGATAATGTGTGATGGGGGCCTGGTGATCCAGTCACAGTGTTCTGGTCCTGAAGATAATGTGTGATGGGGCCTGGTGATCCAGTCACAGTGTTCTGGTCCTGAAGATAATGTGTGATGGGGACCTGGTGATCCAGTCACAGTGTTCTGGTCCTGTAGATAATGTGTGATGGGGGCCTGGTGATCCAGTCACAGTGTTCTGGTCCTGTAGATAATGTGTGATGGGGGCCTGGTGATCCAGTCACAGTGTTCTGGTCCTGTAGATAATGTGTGATGGGGGCCTGGTGATCCAGTCACAGTGTTCTGGTCCTGTAGATAATGTGTGATGGGGCCTGGTGATCCAGTCACAGTGTTCTGGTCCTGTAGATAATGCGTGATGGGCCTGGTGATCCAGTCATTGTGTTCTGGTCCTGTAGATAATGTGTGATGGGGGCCTGGTGATCCAGTCACAGTGTTCTGGTCCTGTGTTTGACTTGTTTGTTTGGTAACTTTTGGATAACAACAGAATGCTGATTTCTTTCACCCAGAATGAGCTACTGAATATTAGGGGCACATTACCAGCTGGTTCTGGTCCAGGAATTCTGTCATCATCCTGCGATATCCTACCGGAGACCACCCTGACTACCAGTCGGATTTCAAACCCAGGCTATGGGACAGTGTGAGTGAGCCGAGACTCTACACTTTGACAAAAGGGGTTCAAAACGGCGTTCTTTACAGAGGGATAGGCTTATACCAAGAACTGTTTCCATCAGAAGAACCCTTTTTTTGGATGACAAGGGTTCTTTGGAAGGCAAAAGGGGTTCTATCTAGAACGTTTAACATCCTAACAAACCCTTTGTAGAAGAAAGGGTTCTTTTGATGATTCTTCGGAAGGCAAGAAGGATTCTTTGGAAGGCAAGAAGGGTTCTATATAGAACCATATATATAATTTTTCCCAGCATGCTCTATCGCAGGGAGATATTCAGAATTGTTTGTTTTTAACTGTAATATCTGTGTTTTTTTTTTATTGATTGGTTGATAAATGTTATGCTACACAAAGATAAATAACGTAACAGTTTTCTAAACTAATCCAATCTCTTAGTAATTGGATTTAATAGCGTCCCGTTACTGAGATGGTCGTTCCAGTTGAGATGATCGAGGTAGTCTCAGAATTCAATCTTCCCAACCCTTGCAGTCATTCTGAATGCGGGTTGCTGGCGATTAACGATTCCACCTGTTGGATATCCTGACTCTGGCTGGGATCCAATAGGAATTCCACATCACTTTGTAAGCCAGAATAATGCTGGTCTGATGAGGCCTGTATACCAGGAGGTTCCTAACACCCTATACCCTATACCCTATACCCTATACCAGGAGGTTCCTAACACCCTTTACCCTATACCCTATACCCTATACCCTATACCCTTTACCCTATACCCTATACCCTATACCCTATACCCTATACCCTATACCCTATACCCTATACCCTATACCCTATACCAGGAGGTTCCTAACACCCTATACCCTATATCCTATACCAGGAGGTTCCTAACACCCTTTACCCTATACCCTATACCCTATACCCTATACCCTATACCCTATACCAGGAGGTTCCTAACACCCTATACCCTATACCCTATACCAGGAGGTTCCTAACACCCTTTACCCTATACCCTATACCCTATACCCTATACCAGGGTTCTTCAATTTCGGTTCTGGAGGGCCGAAACACTTCTGTTTTTTATTTCTACCTGGTAGTGGGGCGGCAGGAAGCTTAGTGGTTAAGAGCGTTGTGCCAGTAACCGAAAGGTCGCTGGTTCTAATCCCCGAGCCGACTAGGTGAAAAATCTGTCGATGTGCCCTTGAGCAAGGCACTTAACCCTAATTGCTCCTGTAAGTCGCTGTGGATAAAAGCGTCTGCTAAATGAATAAAATGTAAATGTAAATGTAGTTAATTGCACTCACCTGGTGTCCCAGGTCTGAATTAGCCCCTGATTAGAAGGAGAGGATGAAAAACAGAGGTGTTTCGGCCCTCCAGGACCGGAATTGAAGAACCCTGCCCTGTACCCTGTACCCTCAGTGTTAGGGTATAACTAGGCCCTCGAGGAAAGGCCTTATATTTGTAACATATTGTCATAAACCAGTTGGCCTACAGAGCTAACAGGTCTGTGGACAATGCTGTCAACATCAAATTGTATTGGCCACATTACGCCGAATACAACAGGTGCAGACATTACAGTGAAATGCTTACTTACAAGCCCTTAACCAACAGTGCATTTATTTCTTAATAAAAAAGTAAAATCTCTGACCTGTACACTAAACCACTGCACTACACTGCTTTGCACTCTGTTCATCCTCCAGTCCTCTCTCTAAGCTCCCAATGAGACTGATGTTAACATTCTCCTTCCAGTCCTCTCTCTCAGCTCCTAGTGAGACTGATATTAACATTCTCCTTCCAGTCCTCTCTCTCAGCTCCCAATGAGACTGATGTTAACATTCTCCTTCCAGTCCTCTCTCTCAGCTCCCAATGAGATTGATGTTAACATTCTCCTTCCAGTCCTCTCTCTCAGCTCCCAATGAGACTGATGTTAACATTCTCCTTCCAGTCCTCGCTCTCAGCTCCCAATAAGACTGATGTTAACATTCTCCTTCCAGTCCTCTCTCTCAGCTCCCAATAAGACTGATGTTAACATTCTCCTTCCAGTCCTCTCTCTCAGCTCCTAATAAGACTGATATTAACATTCTCCTTCCAGTCCTCTCTCTCAGCTCCCAATAAGACTGATGTTAACATTCTCCTTCCAGTCCTCTCTCTCAGCTCCCAATGAGACTGATGTTAACATTATCCTTCCAGTCCTCTCTCTCAGCTCCCAATGAGACTGATGTTAACATTCTCCTCCCAGTCCTCTCTCTCAGCTCCCAATAAGACTGATGTTAACATTATCCTTCCAGTCCTCTCTCTCAGCTCCGAATGAGACTGGTGTTAACATTCTCCTCCCAGTCCTCTCTCTCAGCTCCCAATAAGACTGATGTTAACATTCTCCTTCCAGTCCTCTCTCTCAGCTCCCAATGAGACTGATGTTAACATTCTCCTTCCAGTCCTCTCTCTCAGCTCCCAATGAGACTGATGTTAACATTCTCCTTCCAGTCCTCGCTCTCAGCTCCCAATAAGACTGATGTTAACATTCTCCTTCCAGTCCTCTCTCTCAGCTCCCAATGAGACTGATGTTAACATTCTCCTTCCAGTCCTCTCTCTCAGCTCCCAATGAGACTGATGTTAACATTCTCCTTCCAGTCCTCTCTCTCAGCTCCCAATGAGACTGATGTTAACATTCTCCTTCCAGTCCTCTCTCTCAGCTCCCAATAAGACTGATGTTAACATTCTCCTTCCAGTCCTCTCTCTCAGCTCCCAATAAGACTGATGTTAACATTCTCCTTCCAGTCCTCTCTCTCAGCTCCCAATGAGACTGATGTTAACATTCTCCTTCCAGTCCTCTCTCTCAGCTCCCAATGAGACTGATGTTAACATTCTCCTTCCAGTCCTCTCTCTCAGCTCCTAATGAGACTGATATTAACATTCTCCTCCAGTCCTCTCTCTCAGCTGCCAATGAGACTGATGTTAACATTCTCCTTCCAGTCCTCTCTCTCAGCTCCCAATAAGACTGATGTTAACATTCTCCTTCCAGTCCTCTCTCTCAGCTCCCAATAAGACTGATGTTAACATTCTCCTTCCAGTCCTCTCTCTCGGCTCCCAATAAGACTGATGTTAACATTCTCCTTCCAGTCCTCTCTCTCAGCTCCCAATAAGACTGATGTTAACATTCTCCTTCCAGTCCTCTCTCTCAGCTCCCAATAAGACTGATGTTAACATTCTCCTTCCAGTCCTCTCTCTCAGCTCCCAATGAGACTGATGTTAACATTCTCCTTCCAGTCCTCTCTCTCAGCTCCCAATAAGACTGATGTTAACATTCTCCTTCCAGTCCTCTCTCTCAGCTCCCAATGAGACTGATGTTAACATTCTCCTTCCAGTCCTCTCTCTCAGCTCCCGATAAGACTGATGT
>NW_025533992.1:35000-40000 GCF_020615455.1 Coregonus clupeaformis | reverse complement strand
AGGGAGAGGAGAGGAGAAGAGAGAGAGAGAGAGAGAGAGAGAGAGAGAGAGAGAGAGAGAGAGAGAGAGAGAGAGATGTGTACCTTGTCCGTAGAGACCGTCAGAGCTGTGTATACCGGTGGTGTGCATGGCGGAAGGTCTGGAGTGGCCTTCATCTGCTCCAAACCCACTGCCCAACAGGCTACTGCTAACACAAACACCAGGGTTAGACCCAACAGGCTACTGCTAACACACACACCAGGGTTAGACCCAACAGGCTACCACTAACACACAAACCAGGGTTAGACCCAACAGGCTACTATTAACACACACACCAGGGTTAGACCCAACAGGCTACCACTAACACACACACCAGGGTTAGACCCAACAGGCTACTACTAACACACACACCAGGGTTAGACCCAACAGGCTACTATTAACACACACACCAGGGTTAGACCCAACAGGCTACTACTAACACACACCAGGGTTAGACCCAACAGGCTACTGCTAACACACACACCAGGGTTAGACCCAACAGGCTACTACTAACACACACCAGGGTTAGACCAACAGGCTACTACTAACACACACACCAGGGTTAGACCCAACAGGCTACTACTAACACACACACCAGGGTTAGACCCAACAGGCTACTGCTAACACACACACCAGGGTTAGACCCAACAGGCTACTACTAACACACACACCAGGGTTAGACCCAACAGGCTACTGCTAACACACACACCAGGGTTAGACCCAACAGGCTACTGCTAACACACACACCAGGGTTAGACCCAACAGGCTACTTACAACACACACCAGGGTTAGACCAACAGGCTACTACTAACACACACACCAGGGTTAGACCCAACAGGCTACTGGCTACTACTAACACACACACCAGGGTTAGACCCAACAGGCTACTGGCTACTACTAACACACACACCAGGGTTAGACCCAACAGGCTACTACTAACACACACACCAGGGTTAGACCCAACAGGCTACTGGCTACTACTAAACACACACCAGGGTTAGACCCAACAGGCTACTACTAACACACACACCAGGGTTAGACCCAACAGGCTACTGCTAACACACACACCAGGGTTAGGACCCAACAGGCTACTACTAACACACACACCAGGGTTAGACCCAACAGGCTACTGGCGACTACTAACACACACACCAGGGTTAGACCCAACAGGCTACTACTAACACACACAAGGGGTTAGACCCAACAGGCTACTACTAACACACACACCAGGGTTAGACCCAACAGGCTACTACAACACACACACACCAGGGTTAGACCCAACAGGCTACTGGCGACTACTAACACACACACCAGGGTTAGACCCAACAGGCTACTACTAACACACACACCAGGGTTAGACCCAACAGGCTACACACACGCAGATGTACTACTACACACACACCAGGGTTAGACCCAACAGGCTACTACTACTAACACACACACCAGGGTTAGACCCAACAGGCTACTACTAACACACACACCAGGGTTAGACCCAACAGGCTACTACTAACACACACCAGGGTTAGACCCAACAGGCTACTGCTAACACACACACCAGGGTTAGACCCAACAGGCTACTACTAACACACACACCAGGGTTAGACCCAACAGGCTACTACTAACACACACACCAGGGTTAGACCCAACAGGCTACTGGCGACTACTACACACACACCAGGGTTAGGACCCAACAGGCTACTGGCTACTACTAACACACACACCAGGGTTAGACCCAACAGGCTACTACTAACACACACACCAGGGTTAGACCCAACAGGCTACTACTAACACACACACCAGGGGTTAGACCCAACAGGCTACTACTAACACACACCAGGGTTAGACCCAACAGGCTACTACTAACACACACACCAGGGTTAGACCCAACAGGCTACTACTAACACACACACCAGGGTTAGACCCAACAGGCTACTACTAACACACACACCAGGGTTAGACCCAACAGGCTACTGCTAACACACACACCAGGGTTAGACCCAACAGGCTACTGGCTACTGCTAACACACACACCAGGGTTAGACCCAACAGGCTACTGGCTACTACTAACACACACCAGGGTTAGACCCAACAGGCTACTACTAACACACACACCAGGGTTAGACCCAACAGGCTACTACTAACACACACCAGGGTTAGACCCAACAGGCTACTACTAACACACACACCAGGGTTAGACCCAACAGGCTACTGGCTACTACTAACACACACACCAGGGTTAGACCCAACAGGCTACTACTAACACACACACCAGGGTTAGACCCAACAGGCTACTACTAACACACACACCAGGGTTAGACCCAACAGGCTACTGCTAACACACACACCGTTCTTGTAATGTTCTGTGTTGACTGATCTTCATGTCTTAAAGTAATGATGGACTGTCGTTTCTCTTTGCTTATTTGAGCTGTTCTTGCCATAATATGGACTTGGTCTTTTACCAAATAGGGCTATCTTCTGTATACCACCCCTACCTTGTCACAACACAACTGATTGGCCTAAACGCATTAAGAAGGAAATAAATTCCACAAATTAACTTTTAAGAAGGCAAACTTGTTAATTTAAATGCATTCCAGTTGACTACCTCATGGAGCTGGTTGAGAGAATGCCAAGAGTGTGCAAAGCTGTCATCAAGGCAAAGGTTGGCTATTTGAAGAATCTCAAATATGAAATATATTTTGGTTTGTTTAACACTTTTTTGGTTACCACATGATTCCATATGTGTTATTTCATAGTTTTGATGTCTTCACTATTATTCTACAATGTAGAAAATAGTAAAAAAAATAAGAAAAACCCTTGAATGAGTAGGTGATCTAAAACTTTTGACCGGTGGTGTAACTCAGAGAAAAATAACTCAAAGAACATACATATCACATGTGGTGTTCCAAAATGTTTGATTTTGGGTACGGTGCTGTTCAGTTTATATATGTTACCCCTCTGTAGCGTTATCAGAAAGCACAGCATTGATTTTCACTGCTACGCAGACGATACACAACTTTAAATTTCTGTGTCACCAGAGGATTTGAGCTCCACGGATAAATTATTAGACCGTATTAGTGATTTAAATACTTGGATGGGTTCACAACTTCCTCCAGCTAAATCAAGACAAGACCGAGGTACTTATTGTTGGAGCCAAAGCACAAAGAGAGAATCTAACCTCGCATTTTAATTCACAGGCAATAAAGATAAAACACCAGGTAAAAAAACCCAGGTGTTATTTTAGATTCTGAACTCAATTTCGAATCACACATTAGGAATTTGACCAAAATAGCTTTTTACCGCCTGAGCAACATTGCCAAGGTGCGGCCGTTTCTCTCTCAGGCTGATACAGAGAGACACATCCATGCTTTTATTACAAGCAGGCTTGACTACTGTAATGCTCTCCTGTCTGGTCTACCCAGGAAAGCCATTGGTCAACTGCAAAACATACAGAATGCTGCAGCACGGGTACAGACCAAGACCAGACGGAGAGCACACATTACACCGGTTTTAATGGTCTCTGCACTGGGCTGCCTGAGAGTTTTACAACACATTTTAAGATGATTCTATTGGTTTTTTAAATCAATCCACGATTGCGCACCCCAATACATGTCAGACATGCTTTTAAGTTATGTACCCAGTAGGTTCACCAGGTCCTCTGGCACTGGCCTTTTAACTACCCCAAAGCCCAGGACCAAGAGGGATGGAGAGGCAGCCTTTAGATACTATGCCCCCAGCCTCTGGGGCATGGGGAGGCAGTCTTTAGTTACTATGCCCCCAGGCTCTGGGGGATGGAGAGGCCAGCCTTTAGTTACTATGCCCCCAGCCTCTGGGGGGATGGGGAGACAGCCTTTAGTTACTATGCCCCCAGCCTCTGGGGGATGGAGAGGCCAGCCTTTAGTTACTATGCCCCCAGCCTCTGGGGGATGGAGAGGCCAGCCTTTAGTTACTATGCCCCCAGCCTCTGGGGATGGAGAGGCCAGCCTTTAGTTACTATGCCCCCAGCCTCTGGGGATGGGGAGACCAGCCTTTAGTTACTATGCCCCCAGCCTCTGGGGGATGGAGAGGCCAGCCTTTAGTTACTAGTGCCCCCAGCCTCTGGGGATGGAGAGGCCAGCCTTTAGTTACTATGCCCCCCAGCCTCTGGGGGATGGAGAGGCCACCTTTAGTTACTATGCCCCCAGCCTCTGAGGCATGGAGAGGCCAGCCTTTAGTTACTATGCCCCCAGCCTCTGAGGGATGGAGAGGCCAGCCTTTAGTTACTATGCCCCCAGCCTCTGGGGGATGGAGAGGCCAGCCTTTAGTTACTATGCCCCCAGCCTCTGGGGGATGGAGAGGCAGCCTTTAGTTACTATGCCCCCAGCCTCTGGGGGATGGAGAGGCAGCCTTTAGTTACTATGCCCCCAGCCTCTGGGGATGGAGAGGCCAGCCTTTAGTTACTATGCCCCCCAGCCTCTGGGGGATGGAGAGGCCAGCCTTTAGTTACTATGCCCCCCAGCCTCTGCGGGGGATGGAGAGGCCAGCCTTTAGTTACTATGCCCCCAGCCTCTGGGGGATGGAGAGGCAGCCTTTAGTTACTATGCCCCCCAGCCTCTGGGGATGGAGGGCAGCCTTTAGTTACTATGCCCCCAGCCTCTGGGGGATGGAGAGGCCAGCCTTTAGTTACTATGCCCCCAGCCTCTGGGGGATGGAGAGGCCAGCCTTTAGTTACTATGCCCCCAGCCTCTGGGGGATGGAGAGGCCAGCCTTTAGTTACTATGCCCCCAGCCTCTGGGGGATGGAGAGGCCAGCCTTTAGTTACTATGCCCCCAGCCTCTGAGGGATGGAGAGGCCAGCCTTTAGTTACTATGCCCCCAGCCTCTGGGGGATGGAGAGGCCAGCCTTTGGTTACTATGCCCCCCAGCCTCTGGGGGATGGAGAGGCCAGCCTTTAGTTACTATGCCCCAGCCTCTGGGGGGATGGAGAGGCCAGCCTTTGGTTACTAT